>NW_013666079.1:211905-217136 GCF_000517525.1 Limulus polyphemus
AGTAACATTACCCACGGCTGAAAGGGCGAGCATGTTTGGTGGGACGGGGATTCGACTCAGATTGCGAGTCGAGCGACCTAACTACCTGGCCATTCCGGGCCGTTACCATGAAACGAGAAAATTAACATTTAGCTACACTCATAGTCATTAAACCTTTCTGTGCGTCTTTAACATAATTGTTGGATGTTAAAGGTGATACACGCTGTGTCTCAGCTTTTCATCTATCATCTGGCTCTTTCGTTCTAATTTGAGTTTCTTCTTCTACCAGACGAAGCAATGTTGTGCTCACGTCTTCATTTCACGACGCAGTTCGTTGGTGGTCCACCAAAATTATCAACAGCGCGGACTCTGCGTTAGTTAAAAGCTAGCCGGTAAAATATAGTATTTCTCAGATTACATCGCATTGTTCTAGTCTAATGATGTCATAATGAGAAAGTAAATACATCATGATATATTTGGCTTTATAAACGTTAAGTTTGATGTTCAAAAGCAAACCTTCAACCAACGCGATATTTAGCTGTGTACCTCTTCCTCCTGAAAGCCTAATTGAAGAGACATAAATTGTTTTGATTTTGCTGGGTTTTTTTTTGTTGGCAAATGACAGTGCCTACATAGCGGAAAAGTGTTTCTCTATATTCTCGTTGTATTGTTCGTGTTTTTTATGTTTGATAATAAACAGCTATGTTCTGTAATGAGGTGGCCAGGGTTGGAATACTCTGTGATTAAGCCATGTGGGGCTTATCAGATCAGCTGCATCATTGTAATTTGTGAAATGCAACAATGATTGATGTTGTTTAATCTCGTTCCCAGCTTATTCTTTCGTCTGAGTGGCTGAGTCGAGACACGTGCGCCCCTACGTTCATCGGTCTTCCTCTAAACTCGGTTTGGTTTTAGGCCAGAGTCTGACTAGTACAAATGGTAGCACGCTAGTAATGATGTTCCACAAAACAAGGCAAGCTAAAGCCCAGTTCAAATTCCCCTCTAAATTAAATTTAAAATAAAACAAATAGAGTTAATACCAAAAGTGAAGCATGTCAGGAATGCCGCACACAAACCAGTTTTTACTACTGTAAGCTACATAAATTAACTTAACTTGGTTTTTATATAAACCTAGATTAAACAGAAATACCGAATTTAATAATAGGATTAACTTCTCTGAAAAATGATCACTTGTCGAACATACTAATAGGAAATCTCGAAATAAACTAAAAACTATGAAATCTAACTAATGTATCGGAGATATCTTTCTAATCTATACTACGATAGATATATACCACACGTTTTTTAGCTTGACCTCTACGGTTGGATTACCTAAACTAGGGAATGATTTAAACTACTCATGTTTATATACTGGGTGATTGAAAACTCTATGGGCAGTCAAATAGCTCAGAAATCAAGAGATACAAAAAATAGTTGTTAGTGGTATGGTAGGAGGTGTTTTGGAAATACTCTTTGACAATATCATTAAGGTCATTCGGGGTCAACTTCAAGGTAATGTCCTTTGCAAATTTTATTAATATGTTTTATACATTAAAGATATCAGTAACCAAGTTCGCTTCACAAAAAAAAAACGTTTATAGACATAAATACAGATGAGGCAAACGTCGTAATAGTAGTACAAAATGTTGGCAAACAGTCATTTGTTGTGTTCAAACTGCTGGCCAAATTTTACAAATGCCAATACGGCACCTTGGTCTGCCAGAACGAAGTCTATGTATAAATGAGCCTGTAGTACGCAGCCGTTGTCACACATTTCATACCATCTGATGTGAGGGATGACATTCATCTAGGATCCATTTGCCATACATTACAACTCGACAGCAACTCTTACATTCCTGTGAGACTCTTCACACAGTCGGTACCTTACAATCGAATATTGTGCCATTATCTAAATGAGTTACGAACAGCTGCAGTGCAATTCTTGTGTGCTCCCTTATGTATAAAGCTTTTAGTTTAATACGTTTTAACCTTCTGGGTCCTTCAAACGTGCTGTTACTTATTTGTGCAAAATTCCGACCTGGCACATCAAATCTAGGTTTGCGTAACAGCTTCTGTTATGGTTGGATTTCGCTGTTCTATGGCACGACTCCATATATAAGGAGGACTTGCCTGTAACTGTTGTTTTCGTTTGGGTGTACGATGCATATAAATGTAATTCCTTAATGACATGACTTTCAAGACAACTCTGAATGTCTTCAGTAATATTTCACAGGGTAAGCTCATAACAACTCATTCTATACCGCCAACAGTTGTTTTCCTATATTTCTCCACTTCTAAACAATTTATTTATCAATGAACTTCCGAATCACCCCGTACTGTAGTTATGTCGCTGCGAAAAAGTTGAATACTAGTAATGTGTAACAGAAGGCGAATACTATACCTATTACATAATATTCTGTAAGAACGGTTTGTCAGTGTTTTGGAAATGGGAAGGAAACAAACTTGACAATAAACACAAAACTAGAAAATTGCTTCCACATAAAGTTTGTTCCTTACCTACTTCGAGCTCCCAAGCAAGTCATATAAAAGACAGAACAAGGTGGGAAAAAAATTCTCAGCTTGTGATAAACCTGCATTTCCAGCTCTACAAAGTTCAATGCCAAACTTTGCTTTATTATTCAATTGGCTTCATTGCATTTTAAACATTCTGTCTAAGTAAAGACAGTACCTTCTCTTCTTCGTATTATTTGATATCTTGTTTCTAATCCCTGTATTGAATGTATATATTCTACTATGTTGTCTTCAACTTCAATAATGACTTGCCAATCCTATAGAGCAAATGGAATATATGAAAATTGTGAGTTAGTGTAAATGTTGCAGTTTTAAAAGCGTAGTGTCTTATTATAAACTCACGTTAAAAATAAATATTGTGATCGCAATCAAAGACCTACAGATATTAACGTGATAAGAATGATCTCTCTGTGTATTTAAATAACTGAAAGCAAATCCTTTTAATTTACACATATATCCCCTAACAGTTACCGTTTTGAAGGAGCTTTAACATCTTTTATAAGTTGGGAGCACTATCTACCTATTTATCTATATATCTATCAGTCAATATATACTTTATTCTATCTGTATAAGATTTATTCAATCTATCAACTCTTTGTGTCAGTTTTACACAAGAGATGACTCTACGAGTAAACATTATTACTTTTTCAGAATTCAAACCTTGAAAAAATTGTTAAAAATTCATTATTTTTTGTATTTCTAATACTATTTACTCTTCAGTAATGTTCACGCAGTTTTCTAGCGTTAATAAAGTACCTATGTGTTGTATGTCATTTTGCATGTGTTGAGCATGGATTCTTTGTTAAAATCCGGTTTCAGTTTTGTTTTTTCAAGTTCCTTTTCGACTCGTCAGTAACTGAACTTATTTGACTACTGTGAGATTAGTATGTCGTCTGAATGAAATCGGTTACATGTATGCTTTTTAAATATAAAATTAGTTATATAATATGAACAAAAAGAACGTGTGTCTTACAACACTTAAAACATTCTTCATCCAATGCCAGTAACTTGTTTTTACCGTGTTTACTACGAATTGAATCTTCGGTAGTTAAAATCATTTCTTAGAATATAATTCTGTACGGAAATTTATGCAGTAAAGAGACCACTTTGAATTCTTAAATGCCTTGCACTTTAAGCAAATGTGTGAAAAGGTGTTCACTCTTTTTCAAGTTTAATAAAAAAAAAGAAAGGTTGGTGTAACAATGAATCTTCTTGTTAAAGCTTGCCTACTTAACATAAAATACACGGAATCTGTAGGACTAAAAGAATATTGGCGGTTCCTCTGGGATTCGTTCTTGTTGATGCAGATAGTGAATCCTGCTGGGATGATGGTCAGGGTCCCCACTGAGCGGAATGTCAGAGTACATCATCACAGTAGGACCAAACGTCCAGATAACCCTGGGTGACAGGTCCTAAGTGTCAGTACTGCTTACTCCAATGTTGTCTATCTATTTTGTCACAAGCATATATTATTTGGGCACAAACTGCTACTTGCTTCGTGATGCACTTGATACCAGAGTAAAAATATGCTATCACTTAAAGATCGGAGTCGTTGGACATTATTTGTAGGAATTTAATGCTGATAAACGACTGTCCTAAAAAGCTCTTGTCAGATGGCCTTGTCAGAATAAGCTTAAAATACACATTGATCATAACACCAATAAGAGTAAGAAAGAAAAACCTACATAACAAATAACAGGCAATACCAACAGGTAATACCAATAAAGTACAAAAGTAAAATGTACATAACAAATAGCAGATGCTATCAACAAAATTATGAAAATAAAATGTACATAACAAATTAGAGACAATACCAACAACAGTTTTAAAGTAAAGAATACATTACAGACAAGAATGTATATATGATCAACGGCAGTACATAACATAACAAACAGATAACAGTAACAATAGTGGTAAAGTAAAGCATACACTACAGACAGAAGTATATATGATTAACCGGAGTACGAAAAATAACAAACAGGTAACAGCAACAATAGTGGTAAAGTAAAGCATACACTACAGACAGAAGTATATATGACCAACGGCAGTACGAAAAATAACAAACAGGTAACAGCAACAATAGTGGTAAAGTAAAGCATACACTACGGACAGAAGTATATATGATCAACGGCAGTACGAAAAATAACAAACAGGTAACAGCAACAATAGTGGTAAAGTAAAGCATACACTACGGACAGAAGGATATATGATCAACGGCAGTACAAAGCATAAGAAACAGATAACAGTAACAATAGTAGTAAAGTAAAGCATACACTACAGACAGAAGTATATATGATCAACGGCAGTACGAAAAATAACAAACGGGTAACGGCAACAATAGTGGTAAAGTAAAGCACACGCTACAGACAGAAGTATATATGATCAACGGCAATAGGAAAAATATCAAACAGATAACAGTGACAATAGTGGTAAAGTAAAGCATACACTACAGACAGAAGTATATATGATCAACGGCAGTACGAAAATTAACAAACAGGTAACAGCAATATAGTATATTATGATATAGTATAGTAAAGGAATAATACAGTATATTATAATATAGTACAGTAAAGGAATAATATAGTATGTTATAATATAGTACAGTAAAGGAATAATATAGTATATTATAATATAGTACAGTAAAGGAATAATACAGTATATTATAATACAGTACAGTAAAAAAATAATACAGTATATGATAATATAGTATATTATGATAT
>NW_013666079.1:217353-224744 GCF_000517525.1 Limulus polyphemus
ACAGTAAAGGAATAATATAGTATAGTAAAGGAATAATACAGTATATTATAATATAGTATAGTAAAAAATAATACAGTATATTATAATATAGTATAGTAAAAATAATACAGTATATGATAATATAGTACAGTGAAGGAATGATAAAGTATATTATATTATAGTAAAGTAAAGGAATAATACATTATATTATCTTATAGTATATTAAGGGACACAGGAATACTAGCTGTTGGCTTCAACTACTGTCATAGAATTAGTTTTGTCCGAAAAACGTAATATCACTATTAGATGCCTGATTTTTATTCAATTATTCCTAACACGTCCTTTGACCTATGAAAACATACTATGAGATGTGTCTAACACTAACATTCTCTTTTTAATTAGCCTCTTACACTTAATAAATACATACAGTGGCTAGAGGAAGTAATAGATAATGTTAAATATACGATAATCCGCTACAATGTTCAATAATAATAAGACTTAGAAATAAAAGTTACAACATTCGTTAAAATTTCAAATAAAGTAATTATCAAAACTAATGCAACTAAACAATTTGTTTAATGTCGTATTATATACATAACTATTATATAACTATATGTCATAGTATATACGTAACTGTTATATAACTATATGTCATACTATATACGTAACTGTTATATAACTATATATCATACTATATACGTAACTGTTATATAACTATATGTCATACTATATACATAACTATTATATAACTGTATATCATACTATATACGTAACTGTTATATAACTATATGTCATACTATATACGTAACTATTATATAACTATACATAGGAAGAACTTTAACAAATATGTGGTAAAAACTATGGTAGTCAATACACTAAAATGGCTTACTATTACCTTCAACAATATCCAAAGGAATTAAAGTGTAGATGTGAAAGTTCTTAAAAGGTTGTAATACTCTGTAAAACTTCTAATCAGTAGGAAGAATATTGTTGAACTAGCCGCGACCCGCTAAAACTTAGCGATATTTTTCATGCCATTCGCTTGAATTTTCCATATTCTCTTATTTTCATGCACGCCGTTTAAGCTACGCTTTCTTGCAGCCAGTATGTGTTAGATCGATAAATCCTGGTCTATTTAAAAAAATTTACGCGATCAGACAACAAACTAACGTAGATGTATCTTTATTTCATAAAACTACATTTGCATTACTTTATTTAATTAAAGTAAACAATAAAGTAATGGTATTTATAATAGTGTACAGAGTATGAAACAATTATGAGCGTTTATTGTATGACATGGTTTTACGAGTTGAAACAAAGAAACTCACAAAAACGAGGATTTAAAACCCGTAGTAAAGAAAAAAGTAGATAAAAGGTGTTTATAGCAGTCTATAAAACGAACCGAAGCTAAATTATTACAAAGTAAAGTAAATGTAGAGTTGTAATGAAGGCAAACTTAACTGAATATGCAGAAACGTCTCGATGCGTGTTCACAAAGTGATAAGCATGTGCTTTTGAAAGAACTGCGCATGCGTTTTTTAGACCTAATAAAAACTCAAGTTGAAATCGAAGCCATCACGTGAGTGCCATTGTGTATCATACTAGTTGCATTGAAAAGTTTGACTGAGCTAAAACATGTAAAGTGATTCTGAATTGAAAAGCCAATATGCAATTCGAACTCCTTGGACAAAGGCCTTTTTAACGATATACGATTTGTAGCGTCCCATCGAGAAATTTGCGAGAAAATTTCCAGACAGACAAATTTCGTTTGTGGAAAATGAGAGTGAGCTTACGAGTTCTACCCACAAAATTTTGTAATGTTGAATAAATTCTATTGTATCAAATAAGCTGTGAGTAGTGAATATTATAAAATAGCTTGTTTGGAATATTCGTGTTTGTAAATGGAAGTTTTATAGCATCAAAAGTGAAAGTGTCCGTTTTATTGAAAACTTTAGACTTTAATGTTAGATTAATGATGCTGATATCTAAATCCAAATATTGTGCTTTATTTTTAAAGAAGGAGTTTTTTTCTGGACTGAGTTCTGTTGGATAAATTTGTTCGTCTGAATCTAGAAAACCTTGATAATCCGGTATAATAATATAATCTATATATCTACAAGCGCGACTGATATGTAAAGCTTCACTGTAGTCTTTTTTTTTAATAAGGCTTGTAATGTATGAAAATTCTATTCCAAATAAATACAAATCTCCAACTTGTAGGCTTAAGTTACTTCCCATTGGATTTTTCTGTGTCTGTTGGAAAACATGTTGTCAAAAGTGTACTAATGTGTTGTTAAGTAAAAAATACATGTTTTAATTAACAATAGTTTAATTTATTTCAGATCATTACCTATCAGAATTTACGAATATTTTGTCGTAGCATTTACAGCCCCCGGCAATAAACCTGTATTTGTATGTTGAGTTATGTAAACTAGCAGAAATACCGGCCCTCCGGGCAGATATAACTACTAGTTCCTGCGGAAGGCTATTGGGCCTGCGGCCTTTTCTGGAATTGTCTGAGAGTTCTACAACAGTGTATTCGCACTTGACATCCAATAATGTTCACCATCCATGAAAAAATGATTTTATTGAAATTTTACTTTAAAAATGAGTCATCATCACAGCATAATATCGCAGAGTAGATTTTTATCGAAGTATTCCTTTGTAGACGCAGTTATGAATAAAAGTGTCTTGCTTTTTTGTTGCAACACTCATGGGATTTTCACTAAAGAAAAATAAATAATTTTTTAAAGTTTTTTTCTTCATCTTTTTGTTTGTAATTTTTTATTGGTTAAATCTAAAACATATCATCTTTATGGAAATTTCAATTGTTTTATTTGTTGCTCAGCTACAAAAATATTGCCTAGTTATAAAAATATTACCCAGTTATGATTGGTGATGAGCTGAATTACGTTTAGGCTCTCTTTGTTACTCTATCTGTGTAAAACTTTACTTGTTTGGAATTAATATTTAACCATTCCCAGAATTTGGGGCCTTTACTTGTGATTAGTCATAATCTTCTTCAGTCACGATATCACCGGTGAGCATGTGATCAGTGGGAATATAAATGTAAGAGGATGAATTACATTCGCATTTAGACGATGAAATGTTGTGTAACTCTTCAATGGTCAGATTATCTAACACTTTATTATAATCAAAGATGATACTGTAAATAACCTTCTTACAAAAATAGCAGATAGGCGGGTATTTAATTTTGTAAGTGTCAGGTAATAACTGTTAGACAGAAATGTCTCTGACTACCAATTCAATGGGAATATAAATGTAAGAGGATGAATTACATTCGCATTTAGACGATGAAATGTTGTGTAACTCTTCAATGGTCAGATTACCTAACACTTTATTATAATTAAAGATGTTACTGTAAATAACCTTCTTACACAAATAGCAAATAGGCGGGTATTTAATTTTGTAAGTGTTAGGTAATAACTTTTAGATAGAAATGTCTCTGACTACCAATTCTAATTTAATGAGTTCTATACTTCTCTCAATAAATGGAACTATAAGGTAAATCTTATCTTTACGCACATTAACTGTTATTGTTTAAGGTTTAATTGATGACAAATAGCAAATAATAGCTAGTCAACAAACTTGATGATGCATGTATTTATGTTCGATTGAACAAAGACAAGTTTATTAACTTTCTAAGTAACGTACAAAGCTCTAAGAAATTTTGTTTGATAAACCTCTTGTAGGTCTCGGAATAAACTTTCCTGTATTTTAGCCCTGTTTGTTCTGTGTTTGCGCCCATTACTACGTGGCCAACGTGTAAGAATTTAATTAAAATATGGATTACTTAAAACTTGGCAACCTTGAGAAACATTACCTTAACTTTTAACTTAGTCGTTAAACCAAAAGAGTTATTAAACTGTAACTAGCATTTTCTTCCAAAAGTTCCCGCTTTTTATTATACTAGCGCGTAAACCATTTAAAATTTTCACACTGTGTGAATTCTATGTGAAAATCTTCAAAAGTATTGTTACGTATTACAATTTACCCCAGACGGGCCTCAAATTTATTAAGTACCATATTATAGTTTCGAATAGCCTGAAACTAAGTTAAATTATAATTTAGATTTAGAAATTAAATATATGTTGATATGTATCCAATTTATGATACTTGCCAACAAGATTGATACACACAGTTTTTTTAATACAAATATATTTTAATATACAAACAATAACACAATTTACAATAACTCTTATCACAAGTAGTGATTTATGTACAAAAGTTTTACAAACTTACAAATAATATTTAGTCCTCTATCTGGTCTGGATCTTCCTTGATATCTTATCGAGGGTTCACGATGAGCGAATTAATTTTGAGTAGATGTAGATACAATTCACTTAATAGGGAGCTACCTAGATCTGTGTTCTTCGTTCTTCGCCGGCCACACACCGATTTATCCACCGCTGAAGTTATATAATGTTTTCGTAGAAATATTAATATCGATGTGAATCCGCTGAAGTTAAATGGTTTGTAATATTCGAAACCTATAAACGTTCCTAGTCAAATATCTGAATTTCCCGATTAATAAGCGTTATAACAATCACAGTTATAGCTTTCGAGGTACATAGCACACCAACTATAGCAAACCAATAATATATACTGTCTTTTGGTGCATCGAGTTGATTATATTTATAGGCGTGAGGAGAGTTTCTCGAAATTTCAGCTTACGTAACAATATAAACGATACACCAGTGTTTACGTACACACACACATATATCGTTGGTTCTTACACTCGAAAATTTTCTACAATTTTAGTAAATAGGCAGGAATTTCAAAATACAGATTTAACAGTATAAGTTATGTACATTTCTACATATAAATTTAACTTAAACAAACATCGATATTAAAATAGATATAGGATAGTAAATCCACCACAGTTGCATAGAGAATTAAAATGTTCATAAAGAAAACTTGATTATTTCTTTATAACAGAGGACCTATGGTTATCCATTTTACCTCTCAACACCCCTAAAGTAAAGTGTTCATTAAAGACAACATGTAACACCAACAACAATACTAAAGTAAAATGCAACAGTGCTGAAATAAAATGCGCATTACAACGCTAATGACATACTTTATAAAGATTTATAAATACAAAAGTTAATTTCCATACAAAAATAAGCCAAACAAAGTACACTTAAACATGTGGTTTGGCTTCCTCAGCTATGAACTGAAAGTACAAACAATATGAAAGCGTGGAAAGTAACTATGAGTTAGGCAGTTTCAAATACTCGGAACTGGAAGTCACATGTGATGCTTTAAACAGTTCGTTAAAATGTGTTCCGAGTTATGTGTGTTGATTATTATAAAATAATAACTATAATAATAAAATCATTTGCAAGAAGATATAACATAGTATTAAAGTAAGGCGTGTTATTCTGTGTTAGTTATCTGCATATCTGTTTTATTAAACAACAAAAGTTGTTCTGTGTTATCATTTATTTAACGGTGATGTGTTATTTTGTGTTATGTAACTAAGAAATGTGCTTTATTAAACATGGTATGTTAATTGCTTACAGATATTGTTATAACAATACAATTAACTGTATTTCAGTACTAAAAATACAATTTTCCAAAAACGTATTGTTTATTACTAAAAAAAACAAATTATTGTATTAGCTCTCACGTGTTTCTGTTAAGTAAGACAAGTACCCTTGCCTTTCTTAATAAAATAGGTCGAAAGTAGAACCACAAATTAAACATGATACTCAGGGTAATATCTATAGTTTTGTTCTTAACATCGAAGAGTGCAGCTGTGTCCAATAAACAGACAGTTTTAGACATGATTTCACAAATGTAATGTTGTGTATAAACTTAACAATATTAATTGTTCGTGTATTTGTGTAAATGTGCTACTTTTCTGACTTTCTATTAAATTGCATTTTAAACAAAGTAGGATTTGGGTTATTCCGTCCATCGTCTTCACTGACAAATTTCTGAAATTCCCCCGTCGTTGGGATTTTTTTACGTTGGATCTGCTAGTTTACTACGTCATCACCAAGTAACACGTTATCACTAAAAATGATACATCTAACTTCACTATTAAATTATGTGTTAAAGTATATCGTTGTGGTATATTTGTACCATAACCTTTATCCTAATATAATTGTAGATTATAATTTTTTTGTCCAAAATTCCTTCCTATTTCGTAGTTCTAGTACGAGCTTCTAATTCTGTTATTCATTCTTCGCAAGAACTCTCCTCTAAAGTTAGTAAGGATCTATGCATCTATCGTCTTTAGATTGACCTGATGGTCTTGTTGACCACTTAAGATCATCGTTTAATGCTGTTGACCCAGCAGCTAAGTTGAAAGTTTGCCTGCATGCACGTGAATACTCTAATACAGAGATGCCATTGTTCTCATAACAGTTTGGTAGTGTTTTTTTTTCTTGTCTCTAACTCTGGTGTGGTTTTTCTAAGTACCAAGACTGATCTCAGAATAGTTCAATCTGAAATGGAAAAAAGGGGTAGGTTTTTAATTCTATTGTGGTTTTAAAAGTGCCAAGACTGATCTCAGAACAGTTCAATCTGAAATAGAAAAAAGGGGTAGCTTTTTTTATTTCTATTGTGGTTTTAAAAATGCTAAGACTGATCTGTGAACAGTTCAACATCAGGTGGAAAAAGAGGGTAGTGTTCTTTTTGTTGTTGTTGTTCTGTTGTGGTTTTTGAAGCACCAAGACTGATCTCAAAACAATTCGATCTGAAATGGAAAAAATGGGTAATTTTTAGTTATATTGTGATTTTAAAAGTGCCAAGACTGATCTGTGAACAGTTCAGCCTCAAGTGAAAAAAAGGGGTAGTGTTTTTGTTCTATTGTGGTTTACGAAGTACCAAGACTGATCTCAGAACAATTCGATCTCGAACAGAAAAAAGTAGCAATGCAGAAATATCATACAATCATATTATAGACGACAATAAAAGTTCACTTGTGTTAGAGTAAACACTGTCGTTGCTCTTCTTCTTCCCAATAAAGTCCATTAGTCAAATCCTTTCGAATTAATTTAACATAACCGTGTGTTAATCAATCTCTAATAAGGAATACCACATCTTTAAATCTATAAACAGTGATTAACTTTGCCAAAGTAAAAAAAACAAAAAAAACAGAACATTAACTAATTTTATTACCAGAAGAACAACAAAGTAATCAATAGCTGTATTTCTCGATGACTTAAGGGTTGTTTACCTCAATCTTATGGCTACATTGCAATTGTTGTCAAGAGAAGCACCGGGGAGCGATATGAGAGGGTTGGGGTTACAATCTGACTACTGTTTGTCCTCTCCCTGGGAGCCACTGTCTGTCTGTGCGTTTATCTTTCAACCTCCATAGTTTATGATCGATCTTAAACAAACTTAGCTTGTACTTTTAGCCCCCCCCCCCCCTTGGG
>NW_013666079.1:224826-230986 GCF_000517525.1 Limulus polyphemus
CGAAGGCACCTTTAGGGTACTCTGGAAAGTGATATGGGGGGGGGGGGAATGGAGTTTGAATCTCTATATGTCAACCTTTCGCGCCTTCAGTTTTTTTAGCAATCTCAACCAAACTTGGTATGCACTTTTGGCATTGAGATCTCTCCTTTTCATTAGTTTTTGTAAAAAAATGTTTGCTATTATCTTACATTATGATATAGTAAATTATAAGTGATTAAATCTGTAGCGAGTGCAAATATCTATTAATGTTTATTTAGGAGTTTGAAGTAATACGGACAAATCTGACTTAAAATCAGTAATGATGTTGCTCTCCTTCATACATACTGTATATACTAGTTACCGTACTCATTCAACGCACGAGGAAGATATAGAGGATCGTGGAGAGGGTGGAAGGTGGAGGGTGATATAGTGGAATTAGATCCGAACGCTGATTAGGGACATTAGGGGTACATGTTAGGTTTGGTGTAAGCAATCGGTCCAGCAATTCGCAACTATAAGCGGACATACACGCGCACAAACAGAATTTCGTCAAATAATAGATTAAGATATATATTTCTTTACAAAAAACATTTATACTTATAAAGAAAGTATTAAGCTGGTAATAAACTATATTTGTTTGTTTGTAATTAAGAACAAACCTACACAATGGGCTATCTATGCTCTGTCCACCACGGGTATTGAAACCCGGTTTCTAACGTTGTACGTCCGCAGACATACCGCTGTGCCACTGGGGAAGGAGGGGCTAAACTTTATTAGAAGTGTTTTAAAATCCATTATACTCTTGTTTGAAGTGACTTTATTATTAATATTATCATGGATGCACTTAACTCACTCTAAGTGGAATTTATAATAAATGTGTACACTTAAAATGAGTTGAGTTTAATTTGTCGAGCCTAATAGCAATACGACAGAACCCAGGAAGGAAACATGGAATTTTAAACAAAATTATAGGATGTTTAAATGTTCCTTTATGTTGAATTGCAGTCAACTTTGGAACCTTTAACGAAAAGAGAGGAAGAAATAATTATTAAAATGAATAGTTCTCTGATAAAACAATGGAACATTTTAGAAAACATGTTTTAAGATTTTAGAGGAAAATATAAACAAGAGTTCATGAGTTAAATTTCGTTTGTTTGTTTTAGCGCAAAGCTACACAATGGACTATTTGCGCAGTATATGCCAAAGGGATCGAACTCTGAATTTTGTGTTATATGTTGAAATTTAAGCCTGCAGATTCTATAATAAATAAAAGAAAGTGACGAAGGTAATTGGGGCTGGTATTTTTAACCTAAGCGGCACTTTACGCAACACAAGGCCTAAACGGCCGGGTCAGAGACTTCCAGAATTAGCGATCCCTAATTTAGAACGTTTGACCAGAGAAAGCGATTAGTAAGTAGCACCTGTCACCAACTCAGCTACATTTAATCGAGCAATGGAGTTGACTGTCACAGTTACAACGCTTTCATAGCTAAAAGTGCGCAGTGTGTTCAGCAAAATATCGCACCTCGAACATTGGACCTCCTGATCTGCAGCCTGGTACTATAATCATTAGACAAACACATAGATGATAATTAGCAATCGATGTGTTCGAAGGAAAACGAAGTTTGATTATAAACAAGATTACGACACTTATGATAAACAACATTGTTTATTGACAAAAAGGGGACGATGAGGAAAGTAAACATAAACTAAATCAAAGGAAGATGGTTTTTACTCGAGCAATTTATGAGCAGAAAATCATGGTAATTTTTGGGAAGAAAAATCATAAGGAGAATCACCAATTATTCCTCACAAAGTTCGTAAAATAAAATTGAAAAAACAAATAAGAAAAGTTTAAGAACAGAAATTGAAGCATTATAGGGTACAGAAGTTAGTCACAGAATATACTATGGCAGAAAGTTTTAAAAATATACAAATAATGAACAGGTGCTAAAAAACCTTCAACAACAAATAGAAAATATTTGTATTACAAAACTTGGAAGGACTGGACTTAATTAAGATACGTAAGATAATAACAAAATAGTGGATTTCTTCGACATATAATGTAAGTGAAATATGTTTAATCAACACTGAAAACTGGAAGCGAAGTTCTTCCAGAAGCAAACTAGATAACGGATACCTCACGAAAGAATAACACCCAGAGACCTACACTAGGAGCAAACAGATATAGCTGTTTTACACTAACAGAGAAAGAAAGAGAGTAGAATATTAGAAGAACAATTAGAAGTCTCCCCCCCCCCCTATAAAAAAACATCTGTGTAGATACCATTAGGGTACGTTGTTATTATCTTAATGTAAATAGACACAATAGACTATCTGCACTCTATCCATCATAGGGAATAAAAACCCTGATTTTAGCGTTGTAAGCCCGTAAACTTAACACTGACCTACCTAATGCTACGACAAAAATTTGATTTTGAACCTTTAATAGGGAATGAAATTTTATATGAAAAGGCAGAGGATTATTTTAATTTGTAAATAATGCAGTTTAAAGAAGAACGATAAGCTCTTGTAAAAAAAAAAGAGGAACGGTGTTTCTTTAGTTAAGGAAGAATATTTTATAACATTAGTTATAGAAACTGAATTATTTTGTGGTAAGAAAAAGAAGATTGCAAGAGTTGTAATATTGCTTTAAGAAATATCGTTACTTTACGGTAAGAGAAGGCGGATTACAAGAGTTGTAATATTGCTTTAAGAAATATCGTTAATTTACGGTAAGAGAAGGAGGATTACAAAAGTTGTAATATTACTTTAAGAAATATCGTTAATTTACGGTAAGAGAAGGCGGATAACAAGAGTTGTAATATTGCTTTAAGAAATATCGTTACTTTACGGTAAGAGAAGGAGGATTACAAGAGTTGTAATATTGCTTTAAGAAATATCGTTACTTTACGGTAAGCGAAGGAGGATTACAATATTTAAGAGATTACTTACAAAGAAATGTCATTGCTTTGCTCTAAAAGAAGGATGATAAGAAAAGTAAAAATATTACTCATAGAAATACCAAGTAAAAGAAAAAAAAAGTTTCAAATAATTTAAATGTCACTTTAAGAAATCAATTATGTTGCTGAAAGACAAGGAAGATTAGAAGAGTTATCACATTACTTTAAGCAACTCAATTACTTTGTAGTATGAGAAATAAGACGAGAAGAATTAAGATATATTACTTTAAAAAATGCCATTATTTCGCAGTTAGACAAAGAAAAATTAAAATTTATCATATTACTTTGAGAAGTGCTTTATTTTTGTGGTAAAAAGGAAGATTAAAGAAATTATATTATTTCTTTAATAAATGTTATTATTTTGCGGTGAGAGAAAGGAGATTAAAAATTTATATATTACATAAAAATATAAATTACTCTTCGGACAAACAAGGAACAAACATTTGAATAATTATGACATTACTTTAAGCAATGTCCCCCCAATGCCACAGCTGTATGACTGAGGACTTATAACGCTAAAAACCGGTTTTCGATACCCGTGGTGGGCATTGTGTAGCTTTGTGCTTAACTTCCAAACAAACAAACAAACTTTGAGATAAGCAAAAGGAGATTAGAAGAGCTTCAAAAAAAGTACCACTTCTTTTGTAGTAAGAAAAGGAGGGTTAGAAAAGTTAACAGATTACTTTAATAAATTTGGTTACTTCACGATAAGAGAGAAGAAAACAAAGAAAACTATAATAAGTAATATACTACTTTGCCGTGAGGAAAAAAAAAAGAATATTAAAAGAGTTAAGAAGATGAGAAGAAATAAGATATTACGTAAAAAATCAATTACTTTGCGGCAAGGAAAATAATATTTTAAGAGTTAAGATATTACTTAAAGAAATGCCATTATTTTTCAGCAAGGAAAGGAAGATTAGATAAGTTATAATATTACTTTAAAAAGCGCGAAAGAATATTAAAGGAGTTATGCACCGTATTAGTATAAAATGTCATTACGATGCACCGTATTAGTTTAAAATGTCGTTACGATGCGGTTAAGAGAACGAAGGTTATAAGATTTAATAAGAATGGTCATGACTTTGTGATAACAGGAGGATTATTGGAGAAGTTACAGTATTACTTTGAGATATGTCATTATTATGCAATAAGAGAAATAAGATTAAAAGAGTTGATATATTAATTTAATTCACCCCTTTACTTCGCAGTAAGAGAATTAACACTAGAAAAAATTACTAGAGGGTTTAAGATTACCAAGAAAATACTTTAAAGAAATCCAGACGTAAATAAAAGAGAAAATATTTTCCCAGATATCAATCAAAGTTTATTGAGCAACAACTCAGAGTAATTTGACTCAATTCTGAAAAATATAATTCTAATGTTAATTCCTGTAGCTTGTAAACAGGATGTTTACAGGATATGTACTTTGTTGTATGCAACTCGATACGCAAAAATGTGTCAAGAATGCATGGAGAAATTTGGTAAGGCGACCTATGCAATTATGACTTGTGTACAAAATGTTACATCAAGGAAGTAAAATATATTCGCGGTTTTACTGGTGAACATTTTTTGACATTAATGCTTGATAGTTTGTAGCGGTGTAAGTCCACAGACATACCGCTGGGCCATTGGGGGGCATACGTAACATACTAGTAATTCAAAATATATTTTCTACAGGCTTAAGTATGTTCTCTATCATGAAATTTAAGAAAATGTTAGATTATGCGCGAACCTACCAAACTAAAATCTACACGTACTCCTACTATTGGCTTTTCTCAAAGAAGTTACAAGTATGTTTTTGAACAAACTCTGTAAATTAAGAGAACCTTCTTTTTCAATGTTCTACTGTTTTAGACCTGAAAGGAAAAATGAAAAAAAAACACGTTTTTTTCTGTTTTAAGGTATTTTACAATAGATCAAGGATTGGCCCTGTGGTAGTTTATTTCTTTGTTTAGTGTTAAGCACAAACCTACACAGTGAGTTATCTGTGTTATGTCCATCACTGGTATCGAAACTCGGATTTAGCGTTATAAGTCCTCGGAGTTCCTGCTGAGCCACTGAGAAACTCTGTGAATTTCGAAGATGACAGTTGATTTCAAATCATTGCGATACCACAAAATATGCCTTTCTCTTTAATCTAAGAGTGAGTTATGGAAGTAACAGTTAATCTCCTAGTGTGGTAGACGGGTGGTATGGTTTCTGCCGAATGGATGCCTTTCTTTTGATCAATAGTGCAAAATTAAAACAAGAATTGGATTAAGTAGCTATGTAGAACTTTAAGTTTAAGCATTCTATAACTTAGAAATAAAAACCAAAGTTAAGAGCATGTGGGTTCAAGAATAAAACTGAAAAATGCGGGATTTATTGTTATCATTTTAACGTGTTTACTTTTGAACATCAGGTTTTAATTTTTAATTGTTCTTGTTGTTACTTAATATTTTACCTATAGACTTATATTATATCCTCTAAAATGCCAATGATATTTTACATGTATTTCAGTACCATTGTCCAAGACTTCACGAAGGTTTTTCGTGTAAATGTTTTTAATGATATAAGTTCTGAAGTTTTTGTTTGTAATTTAAAATAACGAAATTACTTTACTTGAGTGTCTTATTCTAACAGCTATTAAATTTGTCCTGTCTTCACATGTATACCTGATGAGTGGCACTTACATCACGAAACCGGCTGTCAAACACTGCCAAGGAAAAGTTATTTTCAGACTCGAACATTCCGTTTCGTTTACATATGATCTACTTTGTTGGAGTGGTTTCAAAATTATTTTGTCCGATATATATATATTTACATAAGCATATATTTGTATATTGTATAAACAACATACACATTTACAAACACATTCCTATTTCATTTACTGACGTTTTCATCAGGAACGTTGACAGATGGCGCTTCAGACTAATTGAGACTCAAATACAGACTAAGGTCACTACTGGGGCTAATTCTTGCAACAGCTGTTATTCATTTAACATTTTCTGTGTATTTTGTTTATTGGAAACGACAAATACATAGATATTTTACAGTAAGAAAGCACACCTGAATCATCATGTGCATCTAAGATATTAATAATGGTTGGAGACGGCTTGAATGGGTAATGAAAAAAACTTTAATATAAGTTTAACATAACAGCTGATGATGACAGAACCTTGTCAAAACGTTGTACATTTGCTGTTATGTTAAACTTATATTAAAGTTTTTTTTCATTA
>NW_013666079.1:231872-252604 GCF_000517525.1 Limulus polyphemus
AAATGAAAAAAAACTTTAATATAAGTTTAACATAACAGCTGATGATGACAGAACCTTGTCAAAACGTTGTACATTTGCTGTTATGTTAAACTTATATTAAAGTTTTTTTTCATTTCCCCTATCAAGCCGTCTCCAACCATTATTAGTCTCAAAGTGGGTTCCTTGTCATCGAATCTAAGATGTTAGTTTTATTCAATTTTTGCTTTCTAATGGAGTGTTGTGTGGGACTACTTCATTAAAGTTTTCAAAGTTGTTGTTGTTGTTCTTGTTTTGGACCTTTTGCTCCTTCACATACCAGAAATAGATAGTTTAGATGAGTTTCCTAGATACTTAAATGAGTTTGAGTGTAAGGTACATAATATGCATGCCTTATATTGTATATACGTGTATTGATACTTTTAATAATACTGAATGTAAAACTCGCATTCGACTAAATAGACCTTTGGCATCATAGTTGTGTAGCTGTTACGTGTTAAATGTGCGAGCCGTCACGTGCCCAAGTTGTTTTCTTCTTTGAAGTATCAAGCATCTTAAAGTGCCTATTGAGCGATTTACCAAGCTTATAGTTCTACAGTTCCTTTAATTTCTATTTCCATGCTGCTGCTCCCCCCCCCCCTCCCCGATCCCCAAATGGACGTTCTTAACAGTAGACTAGCGTCAACTTCTGAAGTACTGTGGGATAGATTGTCATTCTTCATCCTGCAGTCATTAAATTACATCCGAATAAGGCTAAATACGAGACGTAATCACGCACAAAAGGAGAAGAAAACAATAAAAGATGTAAACAGTTAATATCAAGACGGAGTCGTAGTGTTCATATGTAGAAGTTACGGAGTTTTAAAGGTAATGTCTGGTAAAAGGTAGCTCAGTTAAACGTTATTAATTACATTTCCCTGTATAGGAAAGAAGGTGACGCTAGGGTCTGTCGTCGTCAGTTTGTTTTTACTTTTAATTTTAAGTGACCCTTGCAAATATTAGGTTCAATGTCTCCGTCAATGAAAGTTGAACAAGGTAGCAATTGCAGTGACAGCTTACGGCTCAAAACTTTGACAAGCGGACGAAGAAAAAAAAGAAAAAAACAATAAAGTTGCGCTCACAGATAACTAGCCTGACATCTTGTCCGTTTTCGAGTCACGAAAATGTAATTTAAATTCCCAAATAAGCTTTTATAATACGAGAGAAGAACGATTTTTATAAAGATTAAATCGTCAATATCTCTTTGGCCCCTTTAAGTATCAATGTATTCTTTTTTCCACTTGACTGATCACGATTTTACTTTTCTTCTATTGAATTAATAGCAATCGTTTTTATGCATACTCTAATGGAATAGACGCGACAAAAAAAAATGTTTTCTTCTGCTATTACTTTTTAAATGATTTACATAACAGCTCTTCGAACGAATAACCGTAAACCAAGGACAAACTTTATACTGCAAAATCGTATTTACAGCATTTTATGTACCTTAGACAGAAAAAAAAGTAAGATAAGATAAAGACGTGGCTAGGGTGTAAATTGTTCTTAACATACTTGAAATAAAAATTACAAAATTATCATTATTTTATATTTAGACCAACTTTAATCTCTAAAATCACAATAGCGACATCATCGGAAAATGAAATAATGATGCAGTTTGAAAGATTAGTTAAGAGCGCGATGTAATCATTATTTGAAAAGTCGTCACCCATAACGGTGGCAATAAAACATTATTCTAAATGTATAAGTTTTCCTTAAAGAAAGTTTAATGTAAAACTAGAGCATGATATGGTTGTCATCACGTTCGTAGTTTTTGGCTTTGAGGATTTGATTTCTCTTAGCCTCGATAAACGAAAGATCTTCTGTCTCAACTAAAGGGTTAACACCCTATCTACTATTAGCAAAGCACTTTTTAACCATTCAAACTACGTGGTTACCATAATCATATACTTTTAGAAACTGATCATGTGATTTCAATACCACATCCCTTATTTTACATATTTCTTTTATAACATAATCGTGACATAAGGATGTATTTCGGGGGAAAAAAATTGAAGCATTGAATTCCCGCCAGAGGTAGGCTGATATTTTATCTTAAAGCTTATAGAATTACAAACATGAAACACAAGAAAAACCTTCTGAAATGCGCGCATTCCAAACGCTTGCCCTTTTTTTTTTTTTTACTTTGCCTCAAGTAATCTATAGCATGCAGCCTATTAGTCGCCCTAAGTAACTCTTAAACGTTTATGTAGATAAACATAAGCGATTAGTGTACCTAGACTGTGAATCCGACCATTAACGGTTCGTGACCCGCTGCTGCAAAATTACGTTGCGCACTTTGGGGCTGTGGCTACGTTATATGGCCCGGCATGGCCAGGTGGATAAGGTGCTCGACTCGCAATCTGAGGGTCGCGGGTTCGAATACCCGTCTCACCAAACATGCTCGCTCTTTTAGCCATGGGGGCGTTATAATATGACGGTTAATCCCACTATTCGTTGGTAAAAGAGTAGCCCAAGAGTTGGCGGTGGGTGGTGATTACTAGCTGCCTTCTCTCTAGTCTTAGACTGCTAGATTAGGAACGGCTAGCGCAGATAGCCCTCGTGTAGCTTTGCGCGAAATTCAAAACAAACAAACAAGCTGCGTTATAAGGGTAACACTCAAATCCTATTATTCGATTAGACAAGAGTAGCCCAAATGTTGACGGTGAGTAATATCGACCAGCAACCTTCTTTTTAGTATAGTAGCTCGAAATTGTGCCCAGCAATTCTCAGATAGACCTTACGTAGCGTTTCTAAAATAGACAAACCCACTCCGCTTAAATTAGGGGGGAGGTAATGAAAAATAACAGAAAAATTCATGCATTTTTTGAAGTTATAGATAAGTCCGTGAAGCCCACTAAACGTTTAAATACAGCAACAGATTATAAAACTAGTTAGTCTTCGTATAGTTAGTCGCTACACAGCTCGGTCCTATCTTTAAGATATAATTGATTTCGCTGCTAATCGATGCTATTTTAGTACAGTACTGGTTTCAGTCTCATTCAATCACATCTTAATGGTATCACCGGTTGTGACAAAAGTCAGTCTTTTTTAAATTAACAGAACTAGTATCTGTTAGTTACCGATTTCAAAACATGTGAGTCTTATGTTAACAGTATTAGCGATTTTTGGAACAATTTAAATTAATACAAACGCTTCAAGATTCGTCAATCCTTTTGAACACCGCAACTGGTTTCAGTTTTGTTAACAAGTTGGAAGAGAAATGTCAACTGAAAGTACTGTTTTTACTAATATTTTACAACATACATTATGAGCTTTCAGCTAAAGGAAAAAAATTATTTCTATGCCATAGACATTTTGTTGCACACACACACACGTAAGTAAAATATTCAGCGAGTACTCTACTTCTTTCACACAGTGCTATCTTCAGTAGTAAAAGTATTCAATCAAAAAACAACAACAACACATTCATTAAATGTGGTAAATAAAGAAGTGTCTGTTGCTGGCATATCAGTCTTAGTATATTTGTTTGTTTTTTGGCTGATTACTGAAAAGTGATGAATATTAGATGGTTTAGATAAAATGATTGAACGTGCATTTATTCTTATGGAAGTCTAGAAGGCCTTGTCAATTAAATATGATGCATGCGATTACAAAAATCCTGATTGGTTCCACAGATCTTGCAAAAAAATGAAATTTATGACGTGAAAACCCCAGTTTTTGAAAACTTAGCTTCTAAAACAAAAGGTGTTTTGATAAAAAAACTTCTAAACTTAATCTGTAATGTATTTGACTTTTGTGGACTGTAACAGCAGTGAAATGTTGATAAATCGATACAGTTGCTTATTAGGTCTAGAATTATTTCGCCGCTGATACATCCATGATTGAAAATGTTTAATGTATTCTTTATGTTGTTAATTGCGTAGTTTCATTTCCAAAGCATCTAAAGAATAATAAATATAAGCAAAGAAGTTAAAGCTTACGTTGACAAAGAATCGAAAGGGCATATTGATAAAAAAAGGGTACAATAATAAATATTATAAGGGGAACATTGATGGAAATTCAAAGATAGGATGATAAAGAATTCAAAAGATAAAATGATGAAAAATCGAAAGGATATTCTCATCAATAATTCGAAGTATACACAGATAAAGAATCCAAAGAGCACACAGATCGAGAATTTAAATAGTATACTGAAAAATAATTCAAACAGCACACTGATAAGGAATTCAAACAGTACAGTAATAAGGAATTTAAATAGTATACTGATAAATAAATGAAACAATATACTGATAACGAATCCAACGAACACACTAATAAATAATTCAAAGAGTACACTGATAACGAATCCAACGAACACACTAATAAATATTTCAAAGAGTACACTGATAACGAATCCAATGAACACACTAATAAATATTTCAAAGAGTACACTGATAACGAATCCAATGAACACACTAATAAATATTTCAAAGAGTACACTGATAAAGAATCCAAAGGGCGTAATAATAAATAACTCAAAGAGTACACTGATAAAGAATCCAAAGGGCGTAATAATAAATAACTCAGAGAGTACACTGATAAAGAATCCAAAGATTATGTTATGACAGTAAATGAGAAAGGCAATACTGACAGCAACCATAAAAGTTAATTTTGTGAATATGTTTATTCCATAGTTTAATTTATGCATTAAAAAACTGAAGAATTCAGATGAGGGGGGTCAACGCTAAAAAGAATATGCTGTATTAAAGGAATGCAACAGATACATCAGAGATCATTAGATGAAGTGTTTATTTTTGATAGGTGTGAAAATGTTTAAAATAATACTTCATCTAGATAGATAGCTCCGATATTTATTCATTTCAACTTTTCTGTGCACATCAGTACTGTTGATCAAATCTCGGGCATCTTGAATGCGTTTTGAAAAATTAATTTCTTCCCAATAACGAAAGACGTGTTCAATTAACTGACACCTGATGTAGGTCTATGGTCGAAACTAATCGTTTTTATTAAAATATGTTATTTGTTATGGGTTTAGTTTTGGCTAATGAACTAAAGTTTGTTAACTTTTTATTACAAGTTGTTTGAAAATGTTTTAAGTACCCTCAGAAGAGAACTGTTATTTAAATAATCTCGTTTTCAGGTTTCTAGTAACCAGGTAGGTGGTGGGTGAAGGTGCCATCTCTCTGATCAACGGTCCTAAATTATGGTTCAGTAAGCTTAAAATTTGCGATAAAAATCATGTTGACTGTAGATTTTTTTACGTTTCTTTTAATTTATTTATTTCGGATTCAAAATTAGAGGCGCATTTGTAATCTATCTTTTGTCTCCTACAAATCACTATAGTGTCAATAGTGTTTCGTTCAATACTAGAGCTCATCTGTTGGGTTGGGCAACGAGTGACAAAAGATTCTCTGAAATACTCTTCATATATGCGGTATAAACCGTGGCCGAGACTAGTTGTGTTTTTTAAAATATTTTCACTTGTGACAGATCTTATTTTTAAGGTAGTAATGTTTATTATTGTTTGAAAATGTCTTTAATTATCCTCAGAAGAGCACTACATTGTTTAAATAATCCTCTAGTAGGTTTAAAGTCGCCGTGTAGTTGACTGACTACCCTCTATCTAATCAGCAATCAATCCTAAACTGTAACTTCTAAATTGGGGTTGGCTATTTCTGCTTCTTGGGGTCTTTAGCCTATTTGTCGCATAAGGTGTTATTCGGGTTAAAAATACCAAATACCAAGCGAATCTGTTCTCTACCATTACTAGAAGGCACTTTTAAAGTGTCCAGACTTCTTGGCTACCGCAAATGTACTAGAGTTTGTTTACAAAGAACACTAAATCACAAATTCCTTAACAATTAAGTTTACTCATCAAGTTTGATGTTGTGTCCGTTACCATAGCTAAAGTAATGAAATATATCTAGTAATTTATATTTTCCATGTTGTTTTTATCCAAAATTAGACAATGACACAAGTTTGTAATTTCTACTGATATCTAAATACGTGTTCTAATATACATTTCAAGCTAATATAAACAAAATAGTTTATCTTTTGAAATTATTTAATAATATTTCAAGGAAATTCTAATGAGTCATACAGCAAATTAGGTTTAGGAATATAAATTATATTTGAGTTTTTTTGTAGGTAATATTAATAGAAGTAAGAATGGAAAATATGTTGATTTAAGAAATATAATGAAACATCTTTGAATAAAATGTTCTCTTTACCTTATTGATTGATGTATTAAGACGATTGTTAGACGAGTTTTGGATTTCATTTTTAGTAGTAAAATCTAGAGAATTTTATCCGAAATAAGCCGAAAAGTAAATCTTAACTCATTGTTGCCCGTTAGCAATTTAAAACGATACAGACGTCTTTCACATCAGTTTCATGTCCATTTACTTTTTACTTTTCTTGTTCTTATATGCATTTCCGTAACTGCAATAATCACGGTAATAAATATTTTGAGAATTTGCATGAAAACCTAATAAAGGTTTTAATGTCTTGCTACCGAGAAACGTTTGGTAAGGATGTGTTTTAAGATAAACTTAAGACTTCTAGAAATCATAAGTAAAGCAAGTCAACGTCGGATAAAAGAATACAATATATATCTTTAATGCCAGTATTAAAATCTTCATTGATAAATATCGTTTTCTTGTGATATTGTAGTTCTATCGATATATCATTATTATGTTTTAGCTATAATTAAGATTACTTGGGCAACAATTTCTTTTGATAATAACTCTATAAATCGGTGCTTTTAAAACTTTATAATTAGAAGCTTTATTGTTTGGTGTTTAAACTTATATAAAATTTTGGCGTATTACACTACACCGTTAAATGGTGACTTCCCGTGTGCATAAATCAGAATTTAAAAGTTTATTAGCTGTATATAACACAGTGAATTATTCAGAAGTTCTTTATTTTCTAATGATGGTGATAGTTTGAATAATAAGATACTGGTTTTTAAATCAGTATGGTTTGAAGCTCCGACAGAATGTAACAATTCTGTACTAAAGTTGTGTTTGTCAGCTATCGGTGTTTCAAGCTTAACAGTGTATACGCAACCGTCATAATAATTGGGTTCAACTAGTAATTTAACATAATACACAAGTTTTTTTTTAACCACAAAAACGATAAATTTTCCGCATCTGTATGCGTTTAAGCTATTTGAATAATTTATTCAAACCTTCGTTTAAATCCGTTAATTGTACCTGTAACTTGCTAACCTTACGGTTGGCAGAATAAGTGAGGTGAGCAAGGTACTTGATTTATTTAATGTTGTTAGTGTTGGCAGAATAAGTGAGGTGAGCAAGGTACTTGATTTATTTAATGTTGTTAGTGTTGGCAGAATAAGTGAGTTGAGCAAGGTACTTGATTTATTTAATGTTGTTACTGTTGGCAGAATTGGCAGACCTATTCTAATTCAGAATCAGCCTTCTGTTCCGCTAGGTGACGTTTTAAAATCAAGCTCATTACGTTTGTTTGTTTGAGCGCAAAGCGACACAATAGGCTATCTGCGTTCTGTCCGCCGCAGGGAATTAAACCCCGTATTTTAGCGTTGCATGTCTGTAAACTTACTGCTGACCCACTGAGGGAATAAGATCGTATGATACCATAAATTCAATCTTAGATTATAAAATGAGTACACTTATTTACAGTGTATTAACTTACGGGAAAGAAGTACGCAGTGTGTGATAGTTTATAGTTCAAGACAGAGTACAAAATACAGAGAAACGTTTTACATGAAAATACATCAAACTTATCATCATCATTATTTTACATAAGCGAGTATTCGACGGTATGAAGTAGCTTTCTTCAGGCGCAACCGAATAAAGATTTGAAAATTAATTCATCATTTGGAGTAGAGATCGCGATGTGTGTACGATACAGAAATATGAGAAATTTTATTGTTATACAATAAAGCTTGTTTGCAAAATAATAATAATAATAAAAACGTGGCGTAAGTATTTCTCCATAATTACTTGTCCATTCAATGAGACTGGAAAATGATGTTAGAAGAAAAATATTGTCAAGCACGTTGCTTATATTCAAATATTTCCAATGGAAATATAAAAAAAATTCTATAATGCTTTTCTTAATTATTTATGCCTTTTTCTATGACAACCGTCTAACAGTAGAAATCATTTTAATTAAATACAAAAGAAAACGTTGAAAAGTCGGCTCTAATCTGAACTTTTATTTGTTTCACATAAAACAGAGAATACTTATATTACACATAGAGCTTAAGGAACTTTCTATAATATATATTACTTGTACCAAGATGGAGGAAAGCTGACAACAATGGTCAGCTTTGACTGGAGATACAAACAGTACAAAGCCCTGAACGCCCCTAAATAAAGCTTGGACACATACGTTTAAACAGCACGAGAACCTGCGCTATTTGTGTTTCTAGTAAACCAAAACACACTAATATTAGCTATCTGTAGAGTTTTATATACAGATGAAGAGCGGTTGTTCCATGAGTAGTACAGTACCTAAGTAAAACACCTTCTAACATTGGCAATTGCCACACATGTAGACAGTTTAGGAAATGTATCTACATTGACGTTGTTTATACAACGTGCTTACTCTTCCCTTCTTAAAGCACACAACTCTCATTACTCGTCCTACAATCGGGTTCTTCGGTTAGTGAGATTGGATGTTTCTACACTTTCATAACAAGGGGATATATTGAAGAAATGCACACTAACTTAAACACTCATATTATTTCAGGAAGACCTGGTTTGTACACTAAGCCTCCCAGGGAAGGCAGTTAGCTGGAGCTAGCAGTCATTGTCTGTTGATCCTTTTTATTTCTATGCATTATTTCTCAGTCTTTATATGCAAAACTGCTCGCTACCTGTGAATTTAGATCGACACCCACTAATCGGTCACTGTCTGATCAGGAACAATTATAACAATAATACTTTAGGATGTGGCTGGAGTATTAGTGAAGCACTTGTTCAACAGAAGGCAGCACAGTTCTCTCATCATTGTTACAGTTACGCGATTCAGCAACATTTCTTTTTTTCGATCAATTCGTACTCTGCATCAACAATAATCACTACAGGTCTTCACCAGAAATGTTCAAGCCATGGCACCAACCATACTGTTTGAAGTAGGTAGGCCTAAGGTCCCTGTGCCTAAAGGTAGGGGGCCACTAGAGGGCAGTGAAAGCCCAGAGAACCCAGGTGCTGAGCTCATGTGCATAGGTGGTGTTGTAACGTAGCCGCCCATTGAGATTGGTATATTGGTTTGTTGCATGTAATGGTTGACGGCCATAGGCATGGAGGACATGGTAGCCCCCAAGTGGCCGGTTGGGGTAAAACTAGAGAATGACTTGTCCAGTGGTTTGAGGCGGTCGTGTAAACCGAAAGCACACTTCTTCTTACTCTTAGCGGACAATTTCCGATTCCGTGTTTGGATTCCTTCTTTCTTCATAGTCAGTGGCCGATTCACCTGTAGAAGACAAAGAAGTATTCTTATAAAACACATTTGATAACGTCAAAACGATAATGAATAAATCAATAAACACCGATTATTGGTTCCTCTTTAATGTCACAAAAATATATTACAACAAGAAATATCTTTTGTCAGAATCCTGGTACAATGCTAACTTTGAGTATGCTTCTTCTAACTGAACCCACTGAAACCATATGAACTGTGTCCAGTTTCCAAAATTAAATTTTTGAAATAATACAGACTATTCCCTTCTTCCCACTTACAAACAGAAAAAAAGAATGATGTGGTCAAATCTAAGTCTCTTGAAGTTATTTAAGGTCACCTTTTTTTTCATATGGTAAAATGTCGTCAAGTAATACAAAACTATTTATTCTGGTTCAGTGGTAAGCTTGAAGGCTTATAACTAAAATTATTGGTTCGATTCCTGTAGCGAGTGTTAGCTCAGATTGTCCTTTGTGCAGCTTTGCATTTAAACAGAAACTAGCAAACTGTATATCATTCATACGTCTTTTACTCATAAAACACTGCACATATACTAATCACTTCCATCACTATAAGAAACCTAGTCTTATTCTTTCGATTTGCTCTTTTCCTAGTTACTGATGTGAAATGGAATTCCTCGACACCGATATAACTCTGTGATAAGTGGTAAATTTAATGACAGATTGGGCTCCATATTTATTCTATGTGTGTTATTTTCTTTCTTTAAAATATCATATTGGTTATTTTCTAATCCTATATTGATCGTGGCTTTTCTCATAATTAATTTGGTAACAAATAAACAACGGGTTTACATCGCGTAGTAACTTACTGAGAAGTGAACATTCAGTAGTATTTTTATGAAAAATTTTGACACATCTTTTAAACCATTATTTAACTTTAAAACATGTTGAAATTGTGATAAATTTTAACAGCAATGACGGTCTTTTTTAAAGTTAGTTTTTAACATTTTAATATGAATACTTTCGTAATTATAATGATCTAACACAAGGCCTATGTTAGGCTATTTGAAATATTAAAGTTGCAGACAGGAAGCACAATTTTTTTTTCTCTCTAAAGAAAGTTCATTATTCAATAACTCAAGTCTGCTGCAACGTTATAGCTGATGACTAAGGCGCTTATCTCTTGCTATATCGCCATACCTCAAAAGGGCGATGGCTAATTTGTAGGAATGAATGTTATTAAGGGGTCTTAGATATAGTATCCCACTTGAGTTACATTTAATTTACTGTCTTGGGCTCTGAATACAGACAGAAGAACCTGGCACCTTGAGCCAAACTGAAACGATGATACAAAGTTCGAAAATTAAAATCATTGACAACTCTTATTTTCACATCCTCAGTGTGACATTGTGTGAATCGAAACACCGCTATACTTAGTGAAACCTAACAAACAGCAAGAGAAAAAAAACTCACTAACTACGTCGCGAAAATTAGCCCATCTTCCCGAGACATCAAATGCAAGTCAAACAACCGATATCTTCTCAACATGCTATAACTAATAATCATATTAATGCTGAAGATGTTTGTCACCTTCTGGCACACGTATTCCTTCGAATTAATAACATATTGTGGCAAATCAATATTTTTAAAGTACTGAATAAGCAACGTTTAACCGCCAGTTAAATCCCAATAATACCAACAGTGTTAGCGTTGAAAAAAAAAAAACACAGGTTGGATAAATACATTGTTGGGTGATCGTGGGAACTGCTTACCACACCTGTAGGCTAAACGACAGTGCAAACTTCCTGCTGAATCTCACCAGATTCTATCACATGTGCCAATTAAAAACGTCAATTAGAGCTCTGTAACACAAGATCACGGTTGACTGGACACGCTTAAGTTTTTTTTTTTAACTCTCGTTTTTGTACTTTTCCCCCTATACTCCCACGTGTTAGATATCTGTTTGAATATTAAATACGTTGTACTTGTACAAGATGTTAGAATATCCTTGACTAGAATACCCATCCAAATAGTCAGTGTAATTGACTATGATTGTTCCCCAAGATAAGAATGTTTCTTCTACGGTGTCAAAGTTCTCTCAATAAAACACACTTATGTAAAACAGTGGGTGTGATTATTTCCAAATTAAATATACAAAAAATGATTATTCGAAAATGTACTGTTGTGATGTTAGACCTACGAAACCTCATATTAGTTCGAGACATCCATAATAAGTTTCATGCATCACTGAACTCACACTTTTACGCAGGTATTCATAAATAATCGGGACTTTGAGGCAGCAAAACCACAATAAAGGTCTTACCAAACATCAAACATGCGTGTTTGGAAAAGTGCCATAAAAATAAATTGAGAAACGATGGGAACACAACGATAACTAATTAGCTTGGACTGGTTTTATTTCCTGCTATGTAGAAAAAATAAATACAACAGCTAACTCAGTGTTATCCAGGTATCTATGTTTACTCATTTTTTGAACCCTTCACAATTTTTTACTTAAACGACTCGAGATTTTCCAAGCAGGCTCTTGATCCTCGCATCATGTAAATGAAGAAGAATATTTCGAAAGGAAACCGAAAAAATGGGCGATCAAGAACTTTTGGCAAATTTTGAGGCTTGAACGATCCAATTTATTTGAAAAAATAGCATTAAATTGTAAGAAATCATTCAATGCAATAACAAAAATTCAGATTTCGGAAATTTTCATACAGTAGTCCAAATATAGGTATCAAAGGAGTTGGGGGAATTCCAAGAACTAGCTCTACGGAATTACATGAAAATTGGCTTGTACATGAAGAACTGAATTCAGAATAAGTACTTATGTTTGAATTTTCGAAATTTTAATACTCAGCCTACCAAAGGAAAGGTCATGGAGTTTTGGAGGCAGTTGGGACTGGTTGTAAATTATCGCTCCAAACAAGAATTTACTTTTCAGATTCTAGAAATATTTCAATTTGCCCCCCCCCCCCATGTGTGTGGGGGGGATGGGTTTTGGGATGCTCTCCCGGTTGACTGCACGGATTGACTTTAATAATTGAAAATAACACGTAAACGGTTGTTCATGAAACAAGGTGTGCAAAGTTGTTCGATTGGTTTCTGTTTCCCGGGTATTTTACTAGTTTCTTTGTGCTTCAGGGCTAGAAACTAAAGTGATTTATACCACTAAACGTGCTCGAAAACCTAGTTCATTGATCATTCAGGTATCGCGTTAAGTTCCCGTGTTAGGCTCACACAGTAGTTTACAACACCTCGTCAGGCAAGCTTTATAGAATAGTAAGTATCTATGTCTAAGCATTTAAGTGAGTTTTACCGTGGTTTCCTGACGATTTCCCGAGCAATTAGTTATCGAAACAGCTTGTTTATTTGCTTTTTATACTATTTCTAACTAAGATACTAAAGTCGTGCCATTCAATCTTCCGAGTTACTATGTTTTAAAAGTAAATACAATGTACCTGTACCACATTTAAAGCCAAGTTCCTAAAGTATTCCTACTAAAAAAAAGTTAGTTACACTTGTACTGTTAAAGTTGCTACAGTATTCCTGTTAGCAAACGTTTCATCCGTACTGTAAAAGTTGCTACAGTATTCGCGTTACTAAACGTTCTATCCGTACTGTTAAAGTTACTACAGTATTCCTGTTAGTAAACGTTCTATCCGTACTGTTAAAGTTATTACAGTATTCCTGTTAGCAAACGTTCTATCCGTACTGTTAAAGATACTAAAGTATTCCTGTTATCAAACGTTATATCCGTATTGTTAAAATTAATACAGTATTCCTGTTATCAAACGTTATATCCGTATTGTTAAAATTAATACAGTATTCCTGTTCACAAACGTTATATCCGTACTGTCTGATGAATCTCGCGCAAAGCTTCTCAAGAGCTCTTTTTGCTAACCGTACCTTATTTTAAAGTGGTAGGTTAGAGGGAACACCACCTGCTGCAAACTCAGTGTTTAGTGTAATTGAATAGTGAGATTTTATCGTCACTCTTATAACGCACCCACGGTCCCAAAGCACGTAGCGCGATTTATTTATTTATTTTGCGGTAACGAGGTGCGAAGCACGAAAACTCGGATCGACAGACTGGTCGCTAATCACCAAGTCCTGCTCCTTCCCCATTAAAACAACTTTAGTATGCCTGTTCACAAGTATTATATTCGCACTGTTAAAGTTACTACAATTCTTCCCGAAATAAGTGTTATATGTTCAAGCGAAATATTAACGTCCTGACTTCAAGCTTGTTGAATTGTGCTTAGCGCTGAGTAATGGTGAGAAAACAATTTTACCGCATTTTTTCTAAAACGCAGAATGGAACTTTAACCAATAAGAATCGAAACTTTTTAAAACGAATATGATCTGAGCACGTTAATGCACACAAAACTTCAGTTTGTATTATATAATATACAATATAATCTTTAACGACGACAGTCACCATGAAAAGATATGTTAAAAAACAACACTCGGACTAATTACAGGGTGACGTTAACTGGCAATAATCAAAACATGTATTTACGTCCGATTTTGCCCGAATTCTTTTAGATTAATCGCGTCACAATTTTCTAGAATAAACTTAGAAATGGTTTTGCCTTTAATTGTCTGTCTATTTATGCAGGTTTGCTTGTCAGGTTATGCTCCCAGTTTACACCTGTGTAATAATAATAAAACGTAACTTTTCATTATACTGCTATTAAAGTAAAATATTTATTTTAGAGCAAAGATATTCAATGAGTTGTTTCCCATGGGTGCACTCCCAAATTCTAGCGTTATAAGACTTCAAGCTTATCGCCAAACCAGCAGGGGTGGGAGGGGGACTAAAGCAAAATATTTTTAAAATAAACATAATTTGAAATAACTCTCTTAAGAATCAACAAAAATACATTTCTAATTTAGAAATGTTTAACTTTAGGATTTTGTATCTGATAAAAAGTGGCGATCTTATCCTAAATGTTGAACTCTCCTTACCGTGGCAAGTGATCATAGGTTCGAATCCTACTCTAGTTTGTAGATTCTATATGATATGCCGTACTATTGGTTATGTATTCGACTGTATTGTATAAGCAATAAAAAAGTAATTGTGTATTCTCTTGACGAAACATTCAGTATGTTTATCCAACATCGCCGCTTGGCGGTGTTGCAAATGATTTGTTTTTGTACAAGTATCAATGAAGATATACGACGACATTTAAAATGCAGATATAGAACTGCAATTTTAAACAGTTACACTGCCTTATAGGTTGGCATCCAGGTGGTTGTAAACGATGGATGAGATGCAACTAATAACGTGTCTAGAGATTGTTAAACGTTGCGCCTAAGGTTTTACTCTCTTCTACCGTGTACTGACGGTTTTCATTATACAATAACTACATCTTAATTAGCCAACACACAGACGGCCAAGAGAGCGGACACGATAGGCTTAGGAGAGTTGTTTATAACCGTGACAGAGGTCCCACTATATATAGAAAAGGTTAACTCTAAAAGATGAACTTGGAGATTTTAGGTAACGATACTGGTACACCTGAGAGAAACGTTTCGACTTAATACAGAGCAAATCCGTATTGATATAATAAGAATAGCCAGTATATTTTATTTTGGCTTTGGACATCGCACGAATTCTCAACGTTACTCTACCACACGACACATGGAGTCCGGCTCATTCAGTCAGTACTGCCCCCGATGGCATAGCGGTAAGCTTGTAACGCTAAATTCCAGGGATCGATCCATGCGATAGACACAGCACTGACAGTCAGTATTGGTTACGTCTAATAAAACATATACCTGTGATTATGCTACAAATCAACGTTTCTACTTAGCCATACAAATTGTAGAAAAGTCGTATGTATATTGTTGCAACGACTGTTGTTTGAACAAAACAGCCTGTTCAGTAAGTGTGTGTGTGTGTGCGTGTGAGAGAGATATATCTGAGATTTGTTTAAAATTCCATTACAACAAAATAAAATTTGTTTGGTTGTTGGATTTCAAGTACAGCTACTCGAAAATTTATCTGCGCTAGCCATCCCTAATTTTAAGTGATGGACTTGAGGTAAAGCAGCTAGACAACACAACCCACCGGAAACTCTTGAACTAGTCTTAGCAACGAATAGTGGGATTGGCTGTCAAATTATAATTCCCCAATGGTTGAAAGGATGAACATATTCGATGATTTCGACCCCGCAACCCGCAAACTGCGGTTCGAGCGCCTTAACCACAAGGCCGTGCCAGACCAACAAGGTAAAGAAGATCAACAGTGAATTTCTATTTCAATAGTCAGTAGCAGCCGTTTTCCAAGTTCAAGCTTCCATTCGGCCAACAACGACCGGATGTGGGACATGTGTTGAAAAAAAAGTCTGATATCTGAGCATGTACATACATACAATACTTACAACCAAACTTTGTTATAATTTTAGTTAAATACGTTAAGCATATAGGCTATTTTGTGATTGGATTATACGATTGTAAAATCCAGATAACATATTTACATTCGCTTGACGTTTGGATTTTACACCTTCGTCAGGAGCGACCTTCTATTTTGACAGGTAACTTCAAGGTAGAAGGCTGCCTCTGAAGATAGTTTCAAAAGAAAAATATTTAACGTATTAATATTATTATTATTTTGGGGTGTTAATCGTCGCTTACTGAAATAAAGTAGGCTTAAAATACTCCTGTCTCCATTTGAGAAATTCAAGTGGATTTTTATAATTTATGTATTATTTTTAATGAAAAGAAACTGTGGCAAACATACATGGCAAATGACTATCCAAATATCTAACACGAAAAGTAAAATAAGCAACTTTAACAGGCAGACAACTGGGGCTATAAGAGTTTCATAAATTAGTATAAAATAATATCCAACATAACGTGAATACCGTTTAGAAAGATTAAAACCCAACTTGTAGTCTGACGCTAGACTTTACATGTCTATGTGATGTTTGTGACTATTAAAAAGGAATTAGAATATAACTTTGCCATCTCGTTTTAGGAGTACGCCATTTTGAAACGCTCAGTTGCCTTTCGTTATTACCATATATACTCAACGAACTGGGACCACTTCAAGAGCCGAAAGCCTGTTGCTGTGCTGTCTCCCTCTTGTTTTGAATTAATGACGCACTTTGGAGAGTTTTTCTTTTTTTCTTTGTGAGGAATGATATTACATTCAATAAGTTTTATTTACGTGACGTATACAAGCACAAAACGCTTCGCTGTCGTTTCTAAGTTAGACATTTCTTAAAATAATTAAGTGATTTTTGAATTCGTATTTCACTCAGATATTTACTTTTATTTGAGACGGATCTACTGAAGTTCTGGGTTGTCGTTTCTACGTGTCTCACCCCATTCATATTGATATGTTTTTGGAATGAAAGTTTCACACGTGTTAAATTTTCGGACTTTCGATTGGCTAAACTATTCGTCACTATATGTTTAGTTTTTCCTGCATGTTTAGAGATATTTTATTTCTACTGATAGAGCTGCAACTTATCCAGACGTCATATAGTTAAAACGTGCTTGTATTTAAAGTGCATGCCGAATAGAATGAGCACGTGTTTTTTCATTACATAACGTTTTTCAAACAGACTATATGACACATTGGGGAGTAGAAGAGCAGTATTTGGTGTTCAACGTCACATCGTGGGTGTAATATCCATTTAACATCTTCTATTAAAACGTATACAGACGAAGCTATATATATGTTTAAAGTGTTTGAAGAGGTTCACATTTGGAGTAAACTCAAACTTTCGAATATTTCAGCCTAGAGACTGGTGAACTTCGCCGATTGTTTGGGTACAGTTTGCGTGTGATCTCTAGAATGACGTCGTTCTCGCAACAGGCGACTGAAAAGAGGATAACACGCTGGAGACAAGAACACCTAACGGTCATTGAAACGTTAACTTGTTCCATAAAAGTCCCACCCCGGGAAAAGTAGAGTTTTTAGAGATAATGAAAATGGCCGTCATGGTCATTTCCAGTTAGAAAAGTCTCAGTAATAAACCAGAGTTTTCGAAACATTAAAAAAAAAAAAAGCCGTTAGCTTTACAGAGTCACGCAAGATAATGCTTCAGGCACTATAAAGGACCGATCGCTTGATACTTCTTTCAATTCAACACCAGATTGCTAAGCTTTTGACCTACATTTTTATATTTTATTACATAATATGTATGATGGAAACGTTTCATGTTTGACTGTTTTAAAATTCTATATAGATTTTTTTTTTCATACATGGGATTTCATACATGACTCGCACGACATTTGTTGTATCAGGACTTTATATTTTTATAGGTTTTTAAATCCTCAGAAATACGTTTAATATGAGAATTCAGGGCGCATTTCTCAAGAAATACAATTAAATTCTTTCATACGTTGAAATTTTCAAATTAATTTTTTCATGGAAATTAAATTACCCAAAAATGTATACTGAAAACAACAAAGAATCCAATACGAACGAAACAACGCTACATAGACTGAAAATCTGGTAATGCGTGATTATGTGTAATTTTTAACCTCTCCAAGAACACTGCCACACATCGTTGTTCAATCCCATGACGGGATTATTTGTGCCTAGAATACACAAAAGATGGCCCGGCATGGCCAAGTGGTTACGGCGCTCGACTCGCAATCTGCGGGTCGCGGGTTCGAGTCCCCATCACGGCTGTGTGGGGCGTTATAATGTGACGGTCAATCCCACTATTCGTTAGTAAAAGAGTAGCCCAAGAGTTGATGACTAGCTGCCTTCCCTCTAATTTTACACTACTAAATTAGGGACGGCTAGCGCAGATAGCCCTCGTGTAGCTTTGCACGAAATTTAAAACAAACCAAACACAAAAGAAAGAAATAATTTCGATTATTTTTTTATACAGCACACGATGTTTGAATTGTTAATTTGCGTAAGTAAACCCTTCTGGAACTTTGTATGTATTACCCACAACCGGCAAGTTTTACTTGGTAAGTAACTAACTGTTACTGTTGCCTGGATTTTGTTAGAGACAAAACATTATGACTAAGTTCGAACTAACTGATAAAATAATTAACATTTGTGTAACAAAGAATAGAGAGTTTCATTGGATTCTGAAAACTATTAAAGTCCACCCCAAACTTAGAACCAACGCAACGTTATTTATAAAATATTATACTTTATTGATCGACCGCTGTGCTGGAAGAAAAGACTTTTTCCCAAAATCCGGTTTCCTTCAAAATCAACTATAATTCTTCAAACAATAAGAAAGAGTTGTCGAGTTGAGTTTTAAAAACTTAACGTAATATGGCTGCGAGTAGAACTGATTTTTAAAGTGGATTAATTTGATGACAATACGAATGAATTGTAGTTTTCAAGAAAAAGGAAGTTCCACATGTTGCAGCTAGTAACGACAGAAAGCTTTAACATATGTTTAAAGCATCAAAACTATAGTATTAAAACCTGCAACATTACAAGTTCACGAATCACGCAGAATGTTTGTGTGTGTGTGTGTGTTTACTGAGGATTTATAATGGCTGGAGACGGCTGAGGATTAGTTTTATTTACTTCACAAAATATTTTAATCCCTCTATGTAGTTTCCAATATCGTGCTTTCTTGCTTGTACAAGGGCGTTAAAACTGATTTTTTCTTCATTGATTCGATATGAAACTCTACTATTTTTAGGATATTGTTCTTCCTTAACAGTTAAACTCGAAAACTACTCCTTAACTCGAGGATTAAAACACTTTTCAGAAGCTGGTGAACAGAACAAACTCTTACTTTCAACAACGTATTTGGGCACTGTCCACACCTCTTTGTACAATACAAAACTATACAACTATCGTTTATAAAACCTCTCACATTCCACCCAAGTTCGCTCAAACACTTTGGCCTTCGAAGAAAGCTAAATGAAACAATGCCATTAAAGTACAGTCGTAGAGCTGAAGAAAATAATTGTTCATATGAGTTTTTAAGGAAATTCACCTGGGATGCATCTTTTCAGTTTTATGAACGCTTTTGGAGTATTGGACCTTAACATAGGTAATCGTTAGGTATACGAAAACTTAAATTGTTTATTCACTCCAGTAAGGGCTTGCGTCTGTTGATTTAAATTTTCAAATATATTTCTGCAGACTGCAAAACATAAAGAAGGGTTTGTGGCATTCCTTAATTTTCTGAAATTCAACATGTCTTCAACAAAATACTAATCCTCTTGTGTTGTATATCTCTAATAGCTACACAGATTCTTAGAACGTCACGTTTTTCATGTTGTACCCGATCTTTCCAAAGCTGAACTCTTGTGCAGATATTTTCCCGATAACAGTATTGTTACCAAAAAAAGATAACAGTTCATAAAGAATAACTTTGATTTGTTTGCTTGCTTGTTGTTATGCGCAAAGCTACCTAATGGGCTATCTGTACTGTGCCCACCATAAGTATCGAAACCTGTGAGCCACTGTGTGTGTGTGTGGAGGGGGAGAGGGGAATAATTTTGAAAACCAACAAATAGAAACTCCAGCAAATGATTTACTAACCCGAAGTGCAGGGTATATAAAAACAAGTTTGCGTATATTGACTAGTATCTTTGATATAGTAAATCGCACTATATAACAATAATAATGTTCCAGTCCCCGTGCTGCATTTATAACTATTTTTTTTCTACATCGCTTCATCCGTAATTGCCATTGTAACAAGCTTTTGCAACTTCCAAATGCATAGAAGCCAATGATTGCACAATGAGATGATTCCTCAGAAGGAGGATAGCATGAGCGCAGGGTTAATTCTTCGTAGGTTTAGAAATGTAACTTGAAGTTTTACTAACATTGCAATCCTGGTCGTTTAGTGAAGGGATTTCATGTCACATAATTAGTGCAATACGTTATTCTGATAGTAACAGAAGTTCACCTTTATTGGGCGAAAGGTCTTGTTAGCACTGGATGTAGCAGGTATGGTGTGGTTCACATTACATTCTTCTTTACTTGTCTCATAAATTCTTATAATTTCCTTTACTGTGCACTTCGTAAATTTTAAATTTCCTTATATACGAGAAACCTGCGGCAATAATAACGTTAGATAAAAACGTTCGTTACATAATCTGTACCATGATTTTAGTTTGTCACTTAATGGTCGGTCGCCAGTTTCTTGTCACAATCGTCCAAGTACGACAAAGCCTCGTCCCATGTTGCAATAAACTTAACTTTCTCGTGCAAAGTATACTTCGCAAATCTTTCTACAATCTCTTTCGCCATTGTGCTTGGGAAGAAATCTGTATTATCGTATTTCATGTTTGCTAACAATATGAGATATTTACGAATTATCTTGTGCAGAAGAGCTTGAGATCTTAGCAGCTTCGCCCGGCATGGCCAGGTGGTTAGGGCGCTCG
>NW_013666079.1:253604-272977 GCF_000517525.1 Limulus polyphemus
TCGTGTAGCTTTGCGCGAAATTCAATACAAACAAACAAACTTAGCAGCTTAATCACTTTCTATATGTGGCGTGTGTACAAATATCGACAATGATACTGGCAGTCCTACCCGTGGTGGAATGTTGTTTTGGTAGTTTTACATTCTTATGTGGATGTTCTGATATTCCCTTGTTGAAGTCACTCACTAGGCTAGAGCTTGTCATCTCTACTGGAAAAACTTTCGTAGCGCGGATTTTCATCTCTCTACTACTTTGCTGTAGGAACATCCTTCCTGGGAAAAGGCTGTGACATAATATCCAGTCATAAGGCTAGCGTGTCAGCATTGCACTGGCGAATGAACGGGAAGTTGCAGTGAACCAAATATACATTGATACTAAAAACTATGACTGTGGCTCACGACTTGCCGCTCTATTAGCATATGTAATTTGTCCTTCAAAGCAATATCCGTCCTACATCACGTCGCCATGTTTTAGTGAAAATTTTTGATCTGATATACACAAACTGTTCGACAGGTGTTATTATTACTATAAGAACCTTTGAATATGTGTGTGAATGTAACCTGACCAGGTATGTTAAAAATTGATTCTACACCTACCAGTAGGCTGTTTCTACGTGCTACAAAAAATGTCTTAGCTATGGGCTGATCGTGTCACACCGAGCCATCGCTCAGAACTCGTCATGGATTAGGCTATAAATTAAATGGAGTCCTTTATAATAATGAGAGGGATCCACCCAAAGTATAAAGCTACCACACGCTATACATACACACGGTATTGCCCACGTGGGTAGTACACGTACATATAGTGTTCAGGTGGTACTGCCACTATAGACACTACATTGTAGCTTATCTCTGTATGCGATTGTGTCGTTTCCCTGTACATCCTTATTCACGTGTCTACATTGCACATAATTGACTCTGAACGGTTACGTGGGTGCTAGTATTTATTTATCCCTTATCACACGCTTTAAAACACTAGTTCTATCATTTAGTAGTTCTTGCTGCGTTAAGTGAAAATCTGTAGGTAAATTTATTAATTCATTATGAAATTTGTCTGCGATTATGATTGTTGCGCAGGTAAGAACAAAAACACCTAATACACTACCTACATAGTTATTAGCTCAATGTAACATACAATTAATTGTTATTACTAATTTTTATCTGTACCACCCGAAGAAAGCTGAAAGGGCGTTAACCACGGGTTGGTCGACGGAGGAAATTGACTACGGACTCAAGTTTCTAGACTATTAAAGTTGCTGAACCAAGGTGTCCGTAAGATAATCATGCAGGTCTAATACTACGGGTAACGAAGTTATTCCAATGTTAAAGTGTTTAACAGTACGTTTCAGAAAGTCAGAGTGTATAAAAAATGACGCTTTATGTTTATCTACGCTTTTAAAATACGTCTATGATTGTCGAGGAATAACAAATTATCAACCTGTTAGCGGAATTATAAAAATTAATCTATGTTCATAAAACAGAAAAAAAAAATGAAAACAAAACAAAAGTCCATGGCCTATATTGTTGTTACAGATCTCACTTAATGAAAACAATATTTCATTAAGTGAAATTATTCTATGGAGCTATTTGGCCAGATAAAAAAAGTTTCAGAAAAATGCAGTATAAACGCCTGTGTACCCGTAGTTTAAAGTGACTACGTATTCTATCTCATGACTCTGTTATGTGTAACTACGTTTAAATAAAGTCTCAGAAAAGTGCGGTATAAACGCCTATATATATAACCGTAGTTTAAATTGACTACGTTTTCTATCTCATGACTCTGTTATATGTAACTAAGTTTCAAAAGTTGGGGCTCAGTTGGCAAAGAGTTGAAACAGTGAATATTAAGATCATTGGAACTGAAATAAATAGTAAGTTTTGAATTTAAAATATTCTTAGTAGTGAGTGCGTCTCAAAGGAGAATTTTGATTAAAGTTTGAAAATTCAAATAACTATTACATTCACAAGCGACCACGTGTAGCTGTTTCATTAGGATACCTAACCACAGACATTGAAATAACCAATGACTCACTGGTGTGGAAGTGATCAACACTAGTGTCCGCTACATGTGGTCAAACCTAATATTTCTCGCACATTAGGCATTAAGTCCTAGCTAATTCTAGAAAAAGATACGTTAGTCCTAGTTAATGCTAGAAAGGATATGTTTTTGTATTTTAACTACCTGACTACCATAATACGAGGGACACTACACTCTACGCTACAAGACATTGATATGGAAACCAAATGCTACAAGAGTTCCCTTAGGATTTCAAAGAGCTTTATGAACTTAACATGCGTGTTGGCATTAAGTCTGTGGCTGTCCTTTGTCATATACGTAAAGTTAATCAAATGCATCTCGAAACGATATTAGTAAATTGATTTTGAAAGAAGTTTCCGGTCCCCTGAAATACGACCCATCGTATCTGATAACCCAATCCATACCGTGAGAAGTTAAAGACTGCAGTTAGTAACAAAATAAACGTAAAGAATGTTTGTATATAGTTAGGTAAGAGAATTTTCATGAGGTATATAAGGAAGTACGTCACAGTATACTTTGATATAAAGCTAAAACAAGTATCAAAAATAGCTACAGAAATAATACAAAGCCTTAGCCTTTTTTTTTTCCAGAATATACAGACAAATCATGCATGGAAAGGTGGATTTTGCTGGCTAACTTTACTTCGATGAAAGCGACTACAGAACATGGAAATAAATCGTTATCCATAAGGACATTTAAGGATTTTTAACGTATCAACTTGAGTATCTTACGCGACTGTTTCTTAAGCTTGTTTATAGGGTCGTTGAAAAAGTTTCGATTCACCTTTTCGTGCAACCCTGTCTTAAATGTTTTAAAGATGACAAGTCCCAAACTTTCAGTTTCAGTTTCGAAATAAAATAAATACGGAGGAGAAACTTGAAACAATTTTAATATGATTATTACAATTACATTTTTGAAACTATAACTCCTCCTCCAGGAAAGCAAATTATACAAAGTATTTTGTGGATATCTTCAGCCCATTACCGTTTCTCATATTTTGTGTTTTTTTTTCTTTACTGACAGCGTATTACACGAGTATGTTCACCTTTGACCCTGGTGGCTCAGTAATAAGTCAGAGAGCTTATAATGCTAAAAATCGGGCTACGATACATGCGGAGGGCATAACACAGATAGCCCATTGTGTAGCTTTGTGCTTAATAACAAACAAACACAAAAATTCCCTTTTTGTAGGTGAAAACATGAAAATATTTACTGACCAAACTCTTCGCTTTATCTCTGTGTCCTAGAGATAAAAAGCTGATACCTTAGAAGTCGTGAAAACGTGGCTTTGAAGCGACAAGGACTATCTTAAAGGATACCTATCACACCGTAAGAAGTCCACAAGGTAACGAGAATGCCAAGTATTCAAGGCCCTTTTTTATGACAGCCTGGGTTCTGCAAGAAATCGTGACTTGAAATCTTTAAACATTTGTTACCAAAAGTTTGTGATCAATTATTGGTTTTAGGACGTGAAGGAGGTGGGTGAGAAGTGTGTAATGAGCTAAAAACTACATGGATATATTTTCTGTATGTGAGAAAGTGAACAAGAGTACACATACGCTAAAGTTTTCTTCATCTAGTTTGGGGAAAAAACGCTCCTATTCCAAGTAAATAGTCTATTAAAATGCAATTGAAGGTTAACCCCATTGTAAGGATTTTCTTCTTGAGGGCGTAGCAGACAAACTACTGAGTTATATTTAGCCAGAGGGATAAACCGTTTGTCTCCTATTAAACTAGCTACACAGGAACCAAGGGCTAGATATGAGAAGCTTGCCGCTTGACGACTCTTGAATTATGCTAAGCTTAATATTTACACCATTATATTAAGCACGCAAAGTGCTACAGGCACTCTTGCTAAACAAACACGACAAGCTATCGTAGACACCTTGTATTATGCCCATGTGCTCCTGGCCACCTAGCAGCTATGGAGCGAGTGTCCTTTCGTCGGCACTAAACCAGGATAAGGATGTTAAACTAGTTCAATTGGTGTGTACGCCCTACCTGTGGTAAATGTTGCCCGAAACGGAATTCCCTATTATTAACTTCTAGAAATCGTGGTTTTAAGTTGTGGATAGCCATTATTCCCCGCTGTTTAAAAATCCGAACAAGGCTGTATTTATTAAGTCGTAGAGTTTGATAAAAGAAGAAAATACTAGTAATTATGGGAAATCTATCAAAATATTCTATCTTCATGAGAAAAATGTACAGGTTCAAACAATTCTATGATTAGTTTCATTGAACAATCGTGGTTCTTATACTTTTGCTTTTTATGTCTTATCGTATGCGTTAAATGAATTAAGAACACGCCGACGAGAAAAATATCCTAGTCTTGCATAAAACTCCGAAACAAAAACCTGAAACCCGGGCGGAATTCGAACCGTTGCTATTGTCGTGTAGATGTTTCAACCAACTGGTTTAAAAGTCAGATTTTCATAAACGAAGTATACTCTTTTTTTTTTTTTTTTACCCGTGCAAAAGAGTTACTTGTTGTTTCCTTAGTGCGAAGCTATACAATGGGCTATCTGCACTCAGTCCACAGCGGGGAATCGAATCCCGGAGTTTAGCGTTGTAAGTCCATAAACTTACTGCTGACTCACCGGCGGACAGAAGAATGAGTAAAACGTTGAAGCTATAGCGGGATAAGTCAAGTTAACAGTTACATATAGTCCACGCGCGTAACAATGGCAGCGTTTTTAAAAAATAATCAAAATACAATCAGGTTTAACTTTATATTAAAATAAATAAGTAAATGGCCCTAGCAAAGTAAAAAGAAGCCGAGATTTTTGACAAGCGTATATGTTTAAGCATAAATAAAGCATGCTTCACATTATAAAATGTTCGTAAGATGATTCAGCAGACCTATACACAGGTGTATTTTAAGCCCTGGATCTTTTCTCCCAAATGTATATACATATTATTACACAACTAGGAAAATAAACAGTTTAGGTTTCAGCTTCACATCTGGCCACTTGGTGGAAGACACAGTTCAGGTGGCGTATTTCACATCGAAGTGTAGTAAACTTGTTTTATAAAACGAAGCAGCCAGTACCCAGGTAAAATTATTTTTTTCTCAACGTTTCACCTTACGGCTTGATCAAGGGGTAGTAAACTGGGTTTGTGTTCTGTAGGGTGTCTACCTCTTGATACAGCCATAAGGTGAAACGTTGAAGAATTAAAATTTTCACTGTTTCGCTTCTTAAAACATGAAAGATACAGTTGACAGAATCGCTTAAAACTAGTTAGCTGTGAGTAGATATGATAACTAATCATGATCATCAGCCGTTATTAAATAGAATAAGGGCTAGGACTGGACCGTGCCGGGATCAGACGAGGGACGCGATTGAAGAACGACGACATGTTGTGTATAAAATATCAACTCTCTAATTCTATTTTGTTTATTTATAAAGAGTTATTTTACTGTTTCCCGCTAGAACTTTCAACCCAACAAACTTGTAAACAGCCAAGAGAAAACAAAACCATACACTGACAGGTTTACGAGACGGGGTCTAGATCAGTGGTTCCCAAACTCTTTTAGTTCGAGACTCCCTTGATGTGAATGAAAATGTTTGAGCCCTCGCCCCCAAACCTATAATTATAAATGCCTTAAAATGTGGTTTTAAAATGCCCCCCCCCACTACTTGAGCATGATGATTGAAAAACAGTGCCGTAGTAAAAACAATATCATCTCCTTTCGACATACTGCATTGTTTAATTAATTCAACATAATTTTTATCAGCTTATTGTTTATTTAGAATTAAAATTAATTCAGCATATTTTCGGCTCATTTTCTGGTGGCCCTAAATAAAACTTCACGGCCCCCAGGGGGACCGTGGTTCCCACTTTGGGAAACACTGCTCTAGATATACAGTGGTCTGGAAGTTTAAAATCGATGTTTTTTATTGTATAGACGTTTGGGAGGGAGGGGGGGGGTAAAATCAATGTGTTTTCTTAATTATATAGACATCTGAGGGTTTAAAATCAACGTTTTGTTAACTTTATAGACGCCTGTAAAAAAAGGGGGTAAATCAAACTGTTTTTTTAGCTGTACAGTAGTCTGGAGACTTAAAAATCAACGTTTTCTTAATTGTATTGACGTCTAGGGGGTTCAAAATCAGTGTGTTTTCTTAGCTGTAGAGGCGCCTGAGGGCTTAAAATCAATGTTATCGTAACTGTATAGATGTTTGGGGATTTAAAATGAAGGTTATCTTATATAGTTGAACAGGTGTCCGAGGATTTAACGCCAGTGTATTCATTTTCTATACGGGTTTCAAAACTAGTGAAATTTCTTAGTTGCACAGGTAAAATCAGTTTGCATTCTTGTCTGTACATACCCCTTACGATTTAAATTAAATGCGTTTTCCGAGACATTCAGATATATAAAGGGATTTAAAATTGGCGAGTAATAATAATAAAAATAAGTATAATAAAGTGTTATCTAAGGACACTTGTGTCTAGTTTGAAACTGGTAACTTTCTAATGATACAAGTTAAAACTTCATTGCTGGGAAATGGTGTTTTTAAGGCATATGCACATCGGGATGTCATTTTGAATACCTACCAATATAATAAAGGGTACAACTATACACTTATTATTTTAGACATCAAACTTCATTTTTCTCACACACACTAAATGTTCTCGATAAAAATATCATGTTTGGGAAAAGGTGTTGGGGCCACAGAAACTCAAATACAATGTCAAACATGACTAATGGTGTATTATACTAAGCTTGTAACGGTCTCTTTAAGATTTCACAAAAGATTATGTGGCGTCTAGCCAGTGTAACCTGAGCTATTCCCCTTAGGACGTTCGGCTCTATCTAATTGAGCTCTCACTGGTAAAGGTTCTTCATAGTTTTGCATAAACAACAAATGTTAATCTTACTATGCACTGTTATCCTGAAGTTTGAAGGCATACACTGTCCCTCTTACTGATTTAGTCGTTTGATATAACTGTAGATATTTACACTGAAAAATTCCCGATCATCTCTCGGATAGACAAAAGATATATTTTCTAAAGCTCAAAAACTTGAGGGAAGACCTATCTTCGAAGTTTTTCGGGTTGTCGGATTGAATTTCTACCTCCCGAAGATGTCTAGACCATCAGATTAACGGCAGGTCTGTCTTCCGGCAGCATCCTGGTTATTGAATTTAACTAAAACTTATCTTTCGAAAACTCTCGGGTAATTATATTTTTATCGGATTTAAAGACCTACCTCCAGAAAGCGCTAGTGCTTCGAATTTATTTGATTGTGATAAACATTTACTTATATGCATCAAGAAAAACACTAAGTGATTATAGGCTATATAAAACCTGTTTCTTATACTTTTACGAAGAAATTTGTATGTTTTCATTTTAGGTGATGCTTTTTCGTGCGTTGTTTTAAAATGTCACATGAAGCGGCTTTTCTATGTATTAATCCAATTGTGAGCATAGTACGTTCCTCTCTATATATATCAATCCAAATGATCTTCTAAAAACACTATCCATTATTGGTATATAGTCTTTATTTCTTAATAACTTTCCACCGATGAGTTGAGTGGTTAAAAGGTGACGCCTTTGTGGGATAAGTGTACGTTTACTTTGCGTCTGTATGTCAAACTCTCTCGGCCTTTAAAGATTAGCTTTAACAAGAGCATAGAGGAAATAATGGCCATTTCGGAACGTATTCACTCGGATCAACGGCTCTAGGATGCATAAGTTCCAGAGTTTAGGATTTCAGCGAAGGGGCGCCAGCGGCCCTAGCGCGGCTAGAAGAACCACGCACCCCAGCGTCCGTAGTTGCACGCCAGAAGCACAACACCAAGAATTGGTACAAGATTGGGCACAGTTGGAGGCTGTCTACTAAGGTCATGACGTCCCTATCCCGTCTAGCAACCTGCTAAAACCAGGAGGGACTAGCTGGAAGTATGCCGACAAAATCTCGATGACGCCAAGCTGTACTTCGATGACAGTGCATGGCAGTCCTCTCCACGGTAGTACACGAAGTAAAGACCGTAACATGACCTTCGACCTGCGACATGCTGGCGACACTAACAGCTGCTGAGAATTAGTATGTTTGGCTACACTATACAGTGTCACCAAAAGCACTGACCTGTTAAAGATTATACTAACAGCTTTTAATAAGCGCACTCAAATAATGACGACATATACACTTGAATTTTATGATGGCGGTAAGAACGAACAGTTTATATAAGAATGTTATTTAGTTGCTCCGATTGGTGACTGAAGGTTTATAAAAATAATCATTCGGAGATGTACAGGTCAACCTAAGACAACATGACACACAAATTTAAGGTTGCCCAAATAACAACTGCGTGTCTTTACGGACTTATTATCTTGTTTCCAATTCATGATAGCATACGATTTTTAAGTTTTCTGAAAAAAAAAAAGTCTAATTTCTCTGCACCGGAAATCAAGTAAACATTGGCTATTCGTTAAATTTACTATATAGTCCAAGGCTTTTCTGAGTGACACAAACACACACAACCAAGATATGATAGTCGACATGTACGTCAGCATATATAATTAAGCCCTATCAATGCGTCTTTAAACATGACATCGTATTTCTTTCGCGTGTAATTGTTATATTGCAGGCGCATATTTAAGCGTTTTTATGAATTTTTAAAAGTTTATGTTACTGAAGAGATATCTGCAAACATAAATAATCAGTAAAACACCTACATTATCAGTACACCTGATGTAAAATGATCCACGCATCAACTGATCATTCAGTATTAAGAGAATGAAGTTTAATGCGATACCCATTGATAATGTTACAGATGATGATACGCATGATATGCTGTAATGAAGGTTTTATGTAGATATGCTACGTGTCTAACATCAGACAGAGGTGAATATCAGTCAAAGCGTTAACTTACAGATACATAAACCAGAGCAACACGTCACAACTGAATGAAATATATTCACGTAGTCAGTGCAATTAAGATGATACATTGTTGAAGTTCGTACGGTAAAATTATCTTTAATGTAATCTTTAAACTCGGGTTACGTAGTGCAATATATATATTTTTTTAAGGAAAGATTGTAACTAGTTCAAAGCTACATTGAAGCGTACTTTGGATATAGGGTATCGCGAACACAAGATGTACTTATATATATTTTATTTGACAAACATTTGAAAATTTGTAAGAAAATCTAAAACGTTATTTTTTGTATGGGTGATAAAAAAATCATAATATTTATCTTTGGCTTGTTTTCCTGCAAGTAATTTTGATGACAGACAGAAAATAAATAAATTACATTCAAGAAATAAAGAATATTATACCTTTAGACCTGTAACCGAGCTGCTACTTCTTATTCAAAAAGAGTCAAGAGTACAGAGTTAGTAATAAATCTCCAAGTTGACTTAGTATTTACGTATAGTAACATTACACGCAACAAAATAAGATCCTTGTCAGTTGGCACACTTTTTTAGTCAAATTGCTTTAATTGTTTTTTGTCTTTGCTTTATTAACTTTGCTATTTTACGTTGCTAAGTGCCATACTTAGCTTCATCTCATAGCGTAGCTAGCCAGAGGGCAGCATCATTAAGATTAGCAAATGAACAAAAAAAAAGCAAATAAAATATCCTGTCAGTCGTTAAACATTAGCAAGGGGTAAACCACATGGGAGCGTTTAGGTTTCGAAAATAAGCTCATTTGTCTGACTCTGAGGGTAAAACATACCAGAAAACACTAAAACTTGTTCTGCATAAAGCAGTTTTCTGGCTCAGATGGTCTGTTCGACCCCAAGTCTCAAGGGTCTTGTAGACATACGACGCCGGTCAGACTCAGTTACACGTGACAAATTGGCCTGGTCCGTGTACTTGTGCTAATAGGTTAGGGGTCATCTCCAAGTGCAACCTTGAAATATGGATGACGTGCCTGTATTTCGATGAAAATGAGACATTACTCAAAGTACAAGTGGCCCTCTTGTGGCATATTTTCAAAGGTTTATGATATTACTGCACTTTTTACATCACACAAATGTTTGTTTTGCCTGTTTATTTCGAATATTCTTGCAAAACAACACAAGACTATTCCTTTGTCACAGCATCGCACCCCGCACTTTTGGGTATTGGGTACATTATAAGAGATATGGTTAATCCCCAATATTCAATTAGAGTAGTCAAAGAGTTGGCGGTTGGTGCTGTTGACTAGCTGCATTCCGTGTAATCTGTCGGTTCAAAATTAAGAACAACTATCGTAAACACAAACTTCGAACTCTCGGATTCACAGTCCAGCACGCTAATCACAGAGATTCCCAAAAATATTAAGCAACAACACGCTACATTTACAATAATTAATTTATTGATTTGTAATAGCAAGTGATTTCGTGACCTTATCAGAAAAACTTAAGTTTCACGACATTAGTTTAATTTAGAATGCAATAAGCAATTGTCCTTAGTCTACATAAATACCTCACAGTGGCTCACATGTAAATCTCAGGGCTCCATATAATGAAGTTTCTTAAAATAACATTAACTTTTCTGATCTTCCTCTTTTTTTTTTTGTCCTCTGGTGGCTCAGTGATAAGTCTGATGGCCTATAGCGCTAAAAATCGGGTTTCATATAACTATAAAATATAACAAAGTTCATATAACTACAAATGCATTGTACACTACACACATACGTCTAAGATCTGAGACGATCCCTGCTGAATTTCTAAGATACCTGAAAATTAATTTATTTTCCTATATTACGTTTTAATGAAATATAAGATTCAGTATATGTGAATCAAACCATGTAGTAGCAAGAATCCGTATATCCTTTCAAAAATCCGGCTATGGAACACTTATTTATTTCAGCTACTAAGCCATGTTCCTTCCTAATTTAAATAATTTAAACAGCAGTTTAATCGAAACTCTTGGAACCAAAGTTGTTGAAGTCAAGTTCGGGTACTGAACTAGTTGGTTTAACACGAAAACGTTTCTGTCATTGACCAACCCTAAGTTTATTTTAATTTAATTTGATATTGCAATTTATATAAATGTTTGAACATTAAGAACAAAAACTCAATTATCTTCCGTACAGATATAAATCAAAACAACTAAAAAGGCCTCTTTCGTTAAATATGTATATATTATGTGTTGATAACTTATTAAAGTTTAATTGTAAAGATTTCATTAGAATTGTACGAGAATAATACACAGTAAAATACATTCAAAACACAACCATTAAAGATTTTACTTGTGTTTAAAATTTTTAAGTTAACACTAAACTCAAGCTTTAATACATTAGACACTTAAAAAATTATAAATCATTTTTACAGCGATAATTATTGGTACTTATATCTTTCACTTATTAGTTTTAAACTACAGCGAGTGACTTTTGTAAGCGATGATATAGAAATCAACTCCTCCTACTAATACTAGATCTAGCTGTATAACCAATGTCTGTTGCAAGTGAAACTTCGAAAAAACGTAATTCTTTCCTACTGAGGTTACTCGTATTTTATAAAAACAATGTTCAATATCCCGTGATGCCCTTGGAACCTCTTCCATCGTGGACCATTCTCATTCTGCTTATCATAATTACCCATACTGCACGACACCACAATCCCCATTGTAACGAGCTCTTGTGAAGGATGCCAAGATCAATCTTTCACCACACTTCTTTTCCAACTTTTCTCAGAGCTTTCACTGCACCTGGAGATTGGCTTCCAAGACGACGTTTAAAAACACGAAAGATATAAGCGTTCATTGTGGTTTCATCGGAGTACTTGAAAGTTATGTAGTCAAATGGAGTTGCTGTAAATCCAGTTTTACGAGTAGATTTCTTCTGAAGTTTCGAGATGTGAATAGAACCTTGTGAATGTTTGGCTTATGAAACTTCTGTGTCAACTAAAACGATTGTTTATTATCTTGTTGATATAACCAAGAAATATGTCCAGTTTCATTGCTACTATTTTTGGTGGGAATTTGTTGTTGTTGTTGTTGTTTTTCATAACCATAGCCTTAACTTTGTTGATAAGGACGTTTACTCGGAATTCGCTTAGTGTAGTTTTGGAGCCTGTTGCTGTCATAGACACTCTACTGTGCCAGTCTTCCCACTTTCATGGATAACATCAAATACTCCCTTCTTCGAAATGGTGTTTCCGTGAGATCTATATCATTTAAGTCTGGCTTTACAAATATTTCTCTTCAGAAAGGCTTTTAATACATCTTCAGACATAATATTTTGCGGGGCGGCATTGCACTGTCGAATGGTAGGGAATTTGTCGTGAATCAAATATACAGGTGTTAGATATAACGATCGAGACGGCGTATATATCTGTGGCAATATACTCCATTAGCGTATGCAAATTATTCAAATACAATTATTCTTTTGCGACTTTACTTAACTCTAAAAATTTGTCTGTTGTAAATGAAACTCCAGAAAATCTGAATATTTATTAGATGTAACTCAATGACCTTTGATGATAGTAAAGCCTTCAATTAAATATACAATCTAGGTTTAAGTGAGGCTTAGCATCTTTGGACAAATTACTTCAGGCTCAAACTGCGAACATGAACTGCTTACAATTATGATTTTCTCTTAAACGATTTGTTTTAGATTATCAAAATATATTGTAGCGTAATTTACTATCACTAATAGAGGGGTCTCTTATTTTTCGCCAATAACACTAATTATAAATATGGAAAACTTAAATAAAATATTTTCGACATTTTTAAGTGCTCAAACGAAAGAGTAGAGTACCCCCAGTGGATCAGTGGAAAGTCTAAAGTTTGTAACACTAAAAACTGGGTTTCGATATCTATGGTGGGCACAGCACACATAACCCATCGTGTAATTTTGTGCTTAATAACAAACAAATAAACGAAAAAGTGGAGAACAAATGAAAATAAGATAAAATAAATGATACATTATCATAAAAACGAAGTTAAGCTTGAAACATCTTTGTTATAGTGTTTTAACTTTTGACTTGAATAAGATCATTTCCTAGAATATTGTAACGATGAACAAAACAGCCGAGAAGTTTTAAAATGTTTTCTTAATCCTTAAAGTTCGTCTTTGTTAGTTTTAACTTTAGATAGCTATATTTTGAACCAGGTCATTGTATGATGAAAGTAACCCTTCTCCCTACTTTTAAAGCGAACTTCCAAAACTTAATTCGTTTTTTTTTTTTTATTCTAATGGTTTTGTATTTAAATGAAGAATCTATGGAACAGGAAAAGAAATAACATAATTTCCACGTAGTTATTAGAAAAACTGCAAAGGACCCTTTCAGGCAGAGAATAGAAAAAAAGAACAGAAATATAACTGTGATAATTTGAAATATAAATAATTTTGTGAATGGGTAGAAATGTACATGTTAGAGATCTGCAAGATCCGAAAAAAATTTGAAATTTTCATCTCTTCAAAAGAACCATTGCATCATGTCTCCACTATAAGGGTTATTGAAATTACCTTTTTGATATAGTAAACAGATTGGTCAAAGGATTAATTCCCTATGTACCATCACATTCCCCTGACTCCCACCTCTACGCCACCTGGAGTTGATTAACGGCTATTGTACCTGTGGAGAAATTTACTCAGCCAGCTTCACCTTTAAAAATGATGTATTGTTTATATTTGTTTGGTCGAAAGGGACGTTTCTGTTCGTTATATAAATTAACTTAACATTTGTCAACTACAGCTTTAAGCCCTCATCAATAGGCCTGCCTTTGTTTCGGATATCGTTCTTCCGGTGCAGGGCTATCATTTGTAACACGCAACAAGTTTGATTCAGTAGGCTAGTAATTACAAGAAACCTGTTATTTAAACAACGAGCTACTTAATTAACACCCTAGAACGGAGATGCATAACTATTAGAATATATTTTCACGCTATAATCTTCACTAGGAAGCCCCCCCCCCCCCAATCAAGACCACGCTGTTTTATCCCCCAACCTAACAGTTGAGACGTGTAATCTATAATGAATAAGCGAGTAGGACCAAAGACACTGTATAGGTGAGACAGCTGAAAGATTAATACACAAGAAAGTGTTATGCACTCCTGGATAACGAGAAATAAAATTGTACTATAATAAAGGGGATCATGAAAAGTAAAATGCACAGTATAATTTTAGGGAGTGAAAAAAAAGATGGTATAAGTTGTGCAGTTTGAATGAACTATGTAACTAGTAATTAAAATGAGGCATCTTTACACCCGATACACCTTTTACTGTCCTCGTTTTTAATTGAGATAAAAGATATAATTTCATGATAATTATTAATGATTTTGTTAAAGCAAAACAACAGCCCCTCTTTTTACACTTTCACGCCAACAAACGCGAACTAAAATGGCTTAATGAGTAGAACAGCAAACGTCCACATCTTGCGTAACAGGTACTTTATGTCCGGCCCGGCAATCTGAGGGTCGCCCTTTCAGCCGTGGGGGCATTATAATGTAATGATCAATCCCAATATTCGCTGGTAAAAGAGTAGCCCAAGAATTGGCGGTGGTTGGTGATGACTAGCTGCCTTTCCTTTAGTCTTTCATTGCTAAATTAGGGACGGTTAGCACATATAGCCCTCGTGAAGTTTAGCGCGAAATTTAAAACAAACTAAACCAAACTTTATGTCCCCACCCTTGCCTAAATATTTAGTGACTTAACCCGAGCCGCTTAGTGGTTAGCGTGACGGAAGATAGATTCGAGGTTTCATGTTTCGCGTCCCTTTACCGCAAAATCGCGCTCTGAATTTTCGAGTAGGTACGTTATAACAATGGCAGTCAAATCCCACTGTTCGATTACAGTAGCCCCAGATTTTGCGTTGGGTTCGTGGACTAGCTGCCTTCCCTATAGTCTATCAGATAGACCTTGTGTAGCGTTGCTTGTTCAGTTAGAAACAGTTACGGCTTTTAAGGCACGCAGCGCCGCTAGGTGACAGAGATCGGCGCGATAGTTCGTAAGTCGAAAAAAACTTCCACAAAAGTTAGGGAAGCTACTGGCGATAAAAGCAAAGTTAATCGTTCTCGTTTTAAAAATATACGCTAATTTAATGGAAAAAAAGCACTTCATTCGGTCAAACATATCTTATGCAGTAGATTGCCAACTATGTATTTATCTATATAGTTGAAATAACAGCATAATTACATACTTATCGAAGGCAGTACTCATGTCGTTCAGATATCCGATTTACTGACATGCTTCATAAAACAAAATGAGAGGGAAAACTCAAAAGTTTGGACACTCTTTCACGTAATTAAGTAAACAAAGAAAGTTAAAGTTTCTTTAGATTTTAGATTAAAATATTGCAGACTTACGTTGTGGAGTTTGAAATAAAGTCCACAGGCGTTGCACACCGGTTCTCCATTCTGGTTCCGTCGCCACAGTGTCGTCGTTGTCGTCTTGCAGTTGGAACAGCTTGTGCCTGCTCTTCTAGCTGCTGACTATAACACAAAATCACAATCACGTTGAATATGAAGCGGAGGGGAAAGAAGTTTATAACATTTCTCTTCCTTTAATTTATTATACAAGAAATAGGCTAACCTTATATAAGATTCACGCGACTTTGCACGAGATTGGATTGATGGGAGTTTGTGACTTTCCACTCACGTTAAAAACGTATTATGTTGGTTATATTTTATATACGATTTTGCAAAAAATAGCAAAAAAAACAACAACATCCGGAGTTATTAATCAACTACACCTTAGAGGGTAAAATCAAGAGAGAGAGAGAAGATAAGTGGGGTCGTTAATTAATCGTTTTGTTTTTAACACATAATCTTCAAAATACACATATTTTATACATATAATAATTAACGCCAGATAATAAACGACAAAAAATAGTTTCTGTACTTACACTGGGACAACTCTGGTGCATAATTCGAAAGCAACATATATAAACATCCTTAAAAAATCAACATAGTCATTTTGATGAAGGTAAAGATGTTCTATGTTTACATCATTTTATAATGTTCATGTGACCTGTTCAGTTACTCTCCAAATGTTAAATAAAAATGGAAATGTACTCGAATTGTACATGATTCTGGCACGAATTTTATAAGGTTCGTTTTTTTTTCTTCAGTGTAATGCAACGAGTACACACACACACACTTACAAAAGACTACAGAAAATTGTAATGAGTATAACACGAACGACATGCATACAGCCTACACGTTTCAACATTAGGCAGACTGCCATTCCTTGTTCTCTAAGCCTGGAATCACTTTTTCTAGCATGACAGTCCTATGTTCGTATTTCAGTGTATAGATTTCAACGTTTTGCCTAGACACGTGGACTATACGTGGTGGTCGTAGAAAATCTTTTCGAGGCACATACAGTAATGTAGTAGTGCAGGGTCGCAAGGGAACATCGACCCCTCACTTCATGGGCAGGGGGAACATCACTCCGATTTCTTCAAATGTGGATTATTTTACTATTTTTAATTACTTCAGCTTCCATATATTGAACCCAAACTGTACCCAACTTATCTCAAAATTCGCTCAAATTTTATGCAAAGCTAGTGACGACATGGACTATCTTATCATATGATAAATTTCAAAATGTAAGTAATATTTCATTACCAATCGTCTCTGATGTAAGTACACAAAGTAGATACCTAGCATGCGACTTGGGTATGGTCGTACATCAACACTTGGTGACTTAAACACAACTCCAAACGGGAGTGGCAACGGCTCGTCCAACCACTAGAGACCCGCTGTGGAAATGTTTATAACAATGACTCAGGTACAGTTTTGTCGAGTTCGTATCATTTTCCGTGTTGCTTTTATTATTCATTCAAACAAGGATCAACGGGACTGTAATCGTGTCTCTAATATGGAATTCTTAATATAAAATTACGTTTTTATCATTAGCAGAAAACTCTCTGGTCTCACAAATACTACCACTGCTTTAGAATAATAACCTTTAAGCAATGGTCGATTTTATGAATAATTATTAAACACAGTAACCATTTTAATACTCATGCTGATTTTCTATTGGGGAGGCGTGGTCGTGATGATCCATTATTTCTAAATTTAGCGCTACACCACCTGGCATGAATAGCAACGCTGAATAAAGGTTTATACTGACACCTGGTGGAAAAGTAGTTTTTTATACATACCACAATAATCGTCAGAAAATCTTTAAGATAATTAGATATCATAATTTTTATTATTCTTTATACTTAAATGGCAGCAGTAACTTCAGTGCTATCTATACAATATCATTCATAAGATTACACGTGTTTTATCTTTATAAGCATTTTATTTGTATGAGAACGTGTGGTATAACAAGTTAACCTTCACAATTTACAACTTTCAGCCAGCTATATCACTGTGGCTTATTTGAATTACTCATGTTGTTGGACAAGTGTACCTTGAAATTCTATGATTGATAGAAAACCTCATCTAATAAAACATTCCCATTGTCTTATGATAGACGCATGCTCATTGATATTTGTACCTTACAATTCTGCGATATAAAATCTTACATTCCTACGTTCGTTCAGAACAATATTTATGTTGTGGATTTTTTTTTTCACGAAACTCCAGATTTAAAGATAAGAATTTCGTTTACGTTCAGTAGTGCGATTCTAAAGGCATTACGTCAGAACAAGGTTCCTTTCGAACACAGCCTCCAAAAGAATGTAGAAAATAACAGAAACGAGAAACAGATCATTAGTAGAAGACTTTGTGATAAATGTTAGTTGTTCTAATACCACAATCAATTACTAACAACATTATTGTTTGGAGTGACAATTACAGACTTTTAAGACAAGAGCAAAAGACTCAAATGATAGAAAGAAACAAATTCCTTACCACCAAACCGAACAAAAAGAACGTACGATGTAGATCAGGAAGAATTCAGATAAATATTTTAATTAGAATTCTTAAGAAAACAAGTTCGTTTTGTTTAAAGAATTTGCTACAGTACTTTTAAAAATAATGTACAGTGGGTAGCTTAGCCAAATTTATACGCCATCTGGTGTCAAAATTGTGGAACTAAAGTTGTATGGTTGCTTTACTCAAAGGAAGCAGCCATAAAGTAAGTGTACAAAAATTTGGCTATTTTAACCACACGCCCCCATATCTTGTACGCATTTGTACATTTTGCTCAGACCCCATCTATTGTAAGTACTATCATCGATCACTCCCCTTCCCCAAAGAAAAACGACAGAAGAGGTTTTATTTCGTTATAAGATGTGTTACAAAGAGCATTAAAAACAGAAATTAACGAAACTATAGCTCTAAAGATTCTGACTTGAGCACACTAGGTGATGTTTGCAATCTGATGTATTCTTTCACTGGGGCGTAACGGGGCAGCCTCACTAACGTAGCATTGTCTGAGCCGTAGCCTTGCATCTGCAGTGTCACGACGAAATCGAAGTTTGTACTGACCTTTCATTCTAGTCTGTGATTTGACCCGGCTCCGATTTTACTAACACCATAGTTGCTGAGAAACAAATTGTGTCGTAAGAAATATTAGGATCGACAGAAATGCGTATAAAGTACACCAAGATGAGAAAAATGTAGGCATGGGTGGGCGAGATAGTGGGTTTTGAATGAAAAGTGCTTTCTTATCTGCCTTATTAAAAACACAAAAATCGCAGATAAAATGTAAAAGGTTGTTCTCAAAAAGCGTCATACGCTTTTGTCGAAACCCCCCACTCCCGTGTAAGCTTTAAAAAAAATCTTCCTCCTTCATGCGTACGCATTTCATAAATGCCTCCTGAATACAATTATATATATATTATATAAACATAATTCCTTCCATAAATCTTTACAAAGGCTAAAGCTGTGTTGCTTGTACTTTAAGCAATTTATTTTATTGTGAGTTTAACACTACTACTCAAAAAGCTTCGAGAAAATGATACAAGGGGAGAAACTGATTTTTATTACCTTTATTTAAAAGCAGGAATTTCTATAATAGTCAATCCCATTCCAATATAGTTCTGATTTGTACTAGGAAATATTTTTAAGTTGGGCTCAAGCAGAAGGCGTTTAGGACAAGGAAAAATAATGTGCCAAACGTTATGGTCCGTCCAACAAAGTAACAACATAAGTCATAAGAGAGAGAAGAAATGTAACTTGTTTGGATGTTTAAGTGTAATCCAGTTGAGAAGGCAAAAAAGGAAAAGGTGGCATTACAAATTTTGTGTCAGAACGAAACGTCAGTCTTGTTTAAAAGTTTGTTTGTTTTGTTTTGAATTTCGCGCAAAGTTACACGATGGCTATCTGCGCTAGCCGTCCTTAATTTAGTAGTGTAAGACTAGAGGGAAGGCAGCTAGTCACCACCACCCACCGCCAACTCTTGGTATACTCTTCTACCAACGAATAGTGGGATTGACAGTCACATTATAACGTCCCCTCGGCTGAAAGGGCGTGCTTGTTTGTTGTGTAGGGGATTCGAA
>NW_013666079.1:273874-282477 GCF_000517525.1 Limulus polyphemus
TTTGGTGTGACGGGGATTCGAACCCGCGACCCGCAGATTGCGAGTCGAGCGCTCTAACCACCTGGCCATGCCGGGCTCTGTTTAAAAGTGAAGAGGGGTAAAAAAATTTACGTTTTCACTTAGAATGTTATAATTCTGCGATATAACTTCGCTTAAGCAGAAAAATATATATATTTGTTTGATATCCCGATTTTTAAGAAGGTAAATTGTCAGAAAAAAGTTGAATTCAGTCTTTCAGTGTCCTTTATCATAAGTTTCAAGAGATCAAATTACTTTTAATATCATATGTAATACTCACAATTTTCAGTAAGAGGGAAAAACATTCTCTATTTAAGATAAGTTTGAGGTACGTAATGTAATAGAAAGGACATAGTTTGGTATTTCAGAAATTGACTTTTTCCGCTGTATACTTGTTTCTTTGTCAAATCTGATCACACGTGGATCACATCTTTCCACTGGAAATCCACATGTTACTGTTTCCTGTCAGTTTGTGAATGACGACGCAGAACAGAGGATGGTTCAAGTCGCCCAAGACAAAATGGAGTTTTGAAAGAACTCATTATCCGACATAGATTGTTTACGAGATATTACAACAAAAGCAGGAAGGCTATTATCTGGATAGTTCTTCGAAAACGTACAGGTAATTAGTCATATTGAGCTTGTGTGAGTTTTGAGATTTTGGTAAAATAAACAGTGGGCGAAGAAACAAAAGTCTTTTAAGATTGGACTTGAAATAAACAAACAAAGACAAAAAAACATGAGCACGCAAATCGTTAATGGCGGAAAATCAAAATAACTGTGTCTTGTATGACCATTAACTGGAACATTCGAGGCGCACGCAAGCCAATGGCTATGCTTGAAGCCAATACCTTGAGCGTGGGGAGGCTAAGTATTACGTGTCATGTAATACAGCATCAACCAAGATGGCGACTATATAATATCTACCCAGTCTCAAAGAAGTTCTGACTGCTTGCACATGGGATGAAAAAACAAGGAAAGTTCAGATGAATAAATATTGTTATCCACGCAGCAGTCTTTAGTATACTGTATTCAGTTGACTTCATTGTTTAGTTAATGACTTTGGTAGGGGAAACGCTTCAGTTCGAATGGGAATCCATTAATTACGAACCTGCAGAGAAATATTTCTAACTCGTTATATCTAATAAATATAAAAAATAAACAAGTATTTCAGCGTTTCTTAGGTACAAAAACACCCACTAAAAATATACTGTAAATTTTAGTGTGTGCATATATAAAGCTGTATTTTTTGTATTTAAGCACGCTATGTTCCTGCATATCTTGATGAGAATAGTATGACTTGAAGACACATGCATAAATTTTGGCAGAGTAAATGTCATTTCAGCTAAGAACTTTATTTTTCTAAAAGGGTTGTTGGCCTTTGGAATGGGTTGCCTTCAGATTTGGTAGATGCAGTTAATTTAAAGGAGTTTACAAGAAGGCTTGATAAATATTTAATGATAAATGCTAGTTTTGAGTGATTTATATTTGCTTTATAGTTTAGTATAACGGATGGGATGACATAGATGGACCAACAGGTCTCTTGTTGTCCTTAAATTTTATGTATTTATGTAAATATTTTACCATGCTTCTACAACCTCAGTCTGAAAAAAGGAACAATAATCATGAGCGTAGCCAGCACTACACTGGGGATCTTTTTTCTTTAAACAAAAAATAGACCTATTCTTCTAAACAAGCACTTTAGTGATTTACATGAAAGAAGGTAGTTGACATTTTAGTATTTTTAGAATATTGGGGTGACAGTTCATCTCCCTTGGCTACGCAACCTGAATAATGATATGCTAGTTCTTGCATAAAAGGACAACAGCCAAGAGATAGTCCTGATCATCGATTGAATCAGAAAATGGAAGAGCAAAGGTTCAATTTTTATCTCATGTTTTCACCTTACTAATGAACTGGTATAATAAGAAGTGTCATCTGACAGTGACCTCGGAAACCTAATCCTATGCGGATAAGGATTAATAAAGAAAAATACGATAATTTGAAGAAAGGCAAGCTTGTCCCTAAGATGTGAACTACTGAAAGAAGTACCTTGATTTTCGTTTAGTAATGCTATTCTGCCATACTGGAGCTGTGGGGTATTTTCGTTTAGGTGAAATTGTACCAGACACACGTGCCTAAATCATAATTATGAGAATACTGAATATTATAAATAATTACGTGGTTTCATTATAATCAACTAAGAAAAAAAAAAAAAACACTCGCACAAACTCAAATGTCTCGGACTGTCAGGAGCTTAAGATTTTTGATAAGTGGCTATTCACCATCAAAACTTAACCCTCTACAATAACTGTTTTCAGTGAACAGTTTGAAACAATCTGGTGAACAGCATTGGAGGTACTCCAAGCAAATCGATGAGCATTAGCAAATAACTTCCGTTGATGTAACATGAATATATAAATAACTTAAAAGCCTTAAAATACTTTATATTTTGTTCATTTGTTTTTTTTAATCGCAAAACTGTACAATGGGCTAGCTGCATTATCCTCAACACAGGGATTGATCCCTCAATTCGAGCGTTATAAGCCATCAATTTTACCACTGAGCAATCTTGGGACATACGTAATGAAGTAAAATTTTAACAACGTGTCAGCCAGTTATCCTTGATCTATCAACTTGTTAAATGCACTAAAAACGTAACAATAATTTTCACTAACAAGCCCAAGGGTTAGCGTACCGGCCTGTGGTGGAGCTGAGGTTACGTGGTTCGCGTCTCATTCCCGCTAAAGAAAAAAAATCGCACTTTGAGGCCGTGGGTGCGTTACAAGAGGGATGCAGTCAAATCAAACTATTCGGTCTGACAAGGGAAGCTGAGTAATTGGTGCTAGGCAATTTTAACTAACTAGCTCCCTTACCTGTATTCTATTACCTCAAAATTAAGGATGGCTAGTGCGGATAACCCTCGTGTAACTTTTTGCTAAATCAAACACAAGGGCAATTTATACAACTATTATCGGAGTTTGTGTTTTGTGTTGAGATCTCTCTCAGCGGACATATTAATAAAGTCTGAATTATTTTTTGAGAAATAATGATGAAACAAAATATTAAAAAGTAACCTAAGACGTTATAGTATAATAACTGATAAAGACTGTGTAGTTCTTAAAGCTGAGAGTTTTTCTAATCTATCTCTTTGTCGATCGGTTTATCCGTGTGTCGTTCAGTCAGCTACGGATTTTCCACTTGTTACCTGTCGCACTAATACAGAAATATTGGATGCAGTCTGAAACACTTTAACAACAACAACAACAACTTAGTGGTTTAAAATGGCCACCCACTGGAATGCTTGTTACCTCATATACATAAGAGAAACTGACACGATCCAACGCTGCTCTATAACGTTTATAAAAATTAAAGTGATAGGTAGGCAGTTTTATTTTAAAAGCTTGTGGGGGGCGGGGTTTCGGTAATACATTTCCCTGCGTGTTTTCTAAGTAAAACTGGAGTTTTAATTGTTTTCTTTGACACGGTGGCAGATTTTGCTACATTGACGCTTTTTACGCAATCACTTAGAGATTTACATCTGTCATAACAGTTGTTTATTGTCCATGCGAGCGTCTGTGGGTCAGTCAGTTTGTTGCACAGGCTGCTTTTTAGACGCACGTGCTCCCACTTAACCCCAACCTTCGATCAACAGAGAATAAAGCCTCGTTACCCTCCGGGCAGCAAGGGGATCTTATACGACTCTTCTTTGTATTGCTTAGACAAACAAAACAGGTGCCAACCCACATCTACCATACTTAAGTAACTATAGGTGCTGTTATCAACACTGATTGCTTTCGACGGTTGGAAAATTACAAAAACGTATGAGAGATAAAATGCCTCCCTTTTTTTAAAAAGTAGATTACTAACAAAATTCTATACTTTCTAATAAATATCTCCAAAAAGATTTTTTTCTCATAAAAAAGAAACAATGGAAATTGGTGTCACCAAAACGAGTGATTATATTAGTGACTTGGGTTGGTTTGACAAACAAGTATTTTTTTAATCAAAACAACACTAACAGTTTCATGCAAAAGCAAGTTTTAAACAAAATAATTGCATGTAGAAATTATTTTTTGTTTATTTGTTGTTAAACGCAAAGCTACACAATGGGGATTATTGTAGTTTACGTTAAATGATTGTAAGACTTTTAAACTCATTTGTGTAACATAAAATACACTCGTAATGATGTAGTGAAATAAACTGATGCAGATGGCAAACCAAAAGGTCTCGTATAAAATTTTCAAAGCTACCCAAACCTTTTCTACAAACTCGATGTTATTATGTACAAGTAATGTTACAATCGGCCATTATAAAAAAACAAAAACAAAAGAGTTCAAATAAGTTATGAAGTTTATAGTTTTAATTGTTAAGATGTAAAAAAACATGAAGTTTATAGTTTAATTGTTAAGATGTAAAAAACAAAACAATTCCCTAATCAACAGTATTTTTTGATGAAATACTTCTATTATCCAATTCGATGAAAAGTTTTCAGTTTATGAATCGGACACATTTTATGATAAATTCAAAACCTCTAAATGCATCTTGTTGCTCTTCACTACAACAGTGAAGGCAGATCTGTTGAACAAGAAGTTCAGCAACACAACAAGGTGTTAAACACATCTATACTGAGTCAATGAGGGCTATCGTTCAGCAGCGATAAGTAAAACAGGAGGAGGATCTCATCTTTGGTTAACAAGTTGCGTAAAAATGATGTATTTTCACGACATACGTATTAGCGGACTCCTCCTTTCCTGCCCCCCCCCACCTCACTCTACCTCCTGTAACATAGAGACTGTTGTTTCTAATTATGGGTTACCTGATAACGGATCGAAAAGCTGGGGAACACCACCAACAACAACAACAACAAAAAACCTTCTTGAGCAAGCCTTGCCGATCTGCCTTGATTGTTAGACGGCTCAAATTTACACAAAGGACGGCCCAGAGCTCTTGTACAAGGCTAGTGTAAGGTCAATAAAATCGCATCAAAGAATAATGTAAACATCTTTTTCAGTTGACACCATATGATTACGTCATTCGTTTTCTATAATGAAAACTCCGATTAGACTTTCACTCATAAGTTCTTAGAATTAAACAAATTATAAAGACAATACAAGGCACTGGCTAACAATTAACTCTGTAAAACGTTTATTGCCATTAGATAACTGGTATCAACAATGTAATAAACAAAACATCTTTCAAGATGATTTAGTGGAAGGAAGTAAATGAACGTTCCAAAATTCACTGTATTGCAAACCATCTGCGGTAGCCGTAAAACATTAGATGTGAATTAGTCATCAATTTGAAGAATGCAAACTTCTTAATTATTTCTTACCTGAAGAAATGGGCTAAATTTCCAACCACATAGTAAATTATTTCAAGAGTTAATTGTTTTAGTATAGGTATTGAGTATTCTATTCTGCTAGAGTTTTTCGACTGAATTCTCGTAAGATTATCGTAGCATCATTGTGAACAATACAAATTAAAAATGTTTAAACAGTACCTAAACTAACGGAATGATAGGAAGTTAGCGCAGTATCATTGTGAACAATACAAATTAAACAAGTTCAAACAGTACCTAAACTAACGGAAAGATAGGAAGATAGCGCAGTATCATTGTGAACAATACAAATTAAACAAGTTTAAACAGTACCTAAGCTAACGGAATGACAGGAAGTTAGCGCAGTATCATTGTGAACAATACAAATTAAACAAGTTCAAACAGTATCTAAACTAACGGAACGGTAGGAAGTTAGCGCAGTATCATTGTGAACAATACAAATTAAACAAGTTTAAACAGTACCTAAACTAACGGAATGATAGGAAGTTAGCGCAGTATCTTGTTTAATTTGTATTGTTCACAATGGTTAGTTTAGGTACTGTTTGAAGGAACGATAGGAAGTTAGCGCAGTATCATTCTAAATAACACAAATTTAAACAAGTCCAAATTAAGCATAAACGAATAGACTTAAAATGCGTAAGCTTAGCTTTACAATGGTTTGTTTTACAGTAAAGCCACATGAGGCTGTATGCTATGTCCACCATGGGGAATCGAACGCAGATTTTAGCGTTGTAAGTCCGGAAACTTACCGCTCTCCCACAGGGGGGGAGGGGGGAGGTGAAACTTTAATCTAAATGAACAAATTAAAAAAGTACAGACTGAACCGCACCCATGATGGCCCAGTGGTAAGCATGTGAGCTTATAATATAAATTCGGGATTCGATCCCCGCGGCGGACACAACACAGATACTGAAGAAAATGACCCGTATGTTGGTAAGTGCACACAAAAATCGCATATATTAGAAACTTCTTATTTGAAATACCGCGTTTGCTAAATATGCATGTATGGATAAGTTCAACTGATATCCAGTCTGGTCTGGTAAAAAAACGGTATATAACTCGATATGAGCGCAATTGTGTTTTCCGGAAGATGAAACAATGCGACTACTTCCGAACACAGGAAGTAACTGTTGACTAGATATGGTAACCCCACAAGTTTAACCAAAACAAAGTTACAAATCTCGGTACTGGATTTTATTGTTTATCGCCCCCCAGTAGCACAGTCTGCGGACTTATAACGCTAGAAACCGGGTTTCGATACTCGTGGTAGGCACAGCACATACAGCCTATTGCGTAGCTTTGTGCTTAACTACAAACAAAGAAACACATTTATTGTTTATCAACACTTATAAGACAAGGTGCTTTTACAGTAAGAGATACATATATATATATTCCAGATCATATAAGGAAACTAAAACATTCAATGAAACTGTGTTTTGGTTTGGAAGTGTTACAAAAATTCAGTATTTCCGGGAAGGTCAGAGGTAATTACATCGTCAAAATCCGAGATTTGATTCCACGCAGTGGACAGAGTGCAAATAGTGCATAGTGTAGTTTTGCGCTAAATAGGCAAACCACACAACAATATAAAATTTAGGTGAAAATATTAAAATAAATAATCTTTGTGTCCTAGCCAGCTAAATATATATTTTTGTCTGCTTTATCTTCAAAGCAAACCGAATTGAGCTTTATTGACGGCGTTTACTGGAAACTTTAAACATTAAGTGAGGTATACTTTAAAAATGTTTAAGAATTAACATTTCTGCTGAAAATAAAGCATTAACGAGCGAATTCTGCTGCTAAAGATAAGACAACTACTAGTAAATTATGCTGTTAAAAATAAGTATCCATTAGCGATTGATCCACTGGGAAATGGTTCTGGTAAAGGTAAACATTTATTAGCAAATGCTGTTGATATAAATAAAGCAACTACTAGAAACTGTTACTGCTAAAGATAAAGCATTCATTGCACAACCTGCCACTAAGAATAAACCATTCATTAGCAGTGTTCTTGCTAATGTTTATCATTTGTTAGCATTGATGATTTTGTGTGTATATATCAGATACATGAAAAACCTATTGGACGTACTAGCTTAAAATTTTGTGAGGTTAGTCTTCACAAACTGATATATACAGGGTGTGGCAAATGTTACGGTTGGAACTGTAATAAAACAATTTAAAGAAACTTACTATTGTTTGTTTCAGAGTAAGACATTATAAATTAAACTATGTTATATGTTTTGCTACACCCTGTATATAAGGGGTGTTGCAAACTAAATCACACTTTTTTTCCCCCGAGAGCATAACAAAGTAAAATAAGATTTTAATTCAATCAAAAAAGTAATTCCAAGTATCAATATCGCTTGATTGGACCACCATTGTTCTCATACACGAGTTTTAATCGATTTGCAAAAGATTTCAGCAATGCAACAAAAATGTCTGTTTTTGTGGCTATCTCTGTGAGCACATCAGTGAGAACACGAATCAAGATTTCACGTTTGTGACTCTCACATTCAGGCAAAGTTTCCAACTTCCAACATTTCTTCTGTGCATTGTTGAACGAAAGCTCCGACATTTTCGGCGGGATTTAAATCTGGAAAGTTCCCAATCCACATTCCACCACATTTTCAAGGCACACAGGGGATAGGGAACGAAAGCTCCGACATTTTCGGCGGGATTTAAATCTGGAGAGTTCCCAATCCACATTCCACCACTTTTCACGGACCACTCTTTCAAATTGAACAGTTTTGAAACTTTTGAGGCATTAATCGGATTTTTAAAATCTGTCGATTGGAAGACTTGAATTCTCGGAGCATGTCTACGACTAGTTTCTGAACCATCCCGAAGGCAGCACATGCGACACGAACCTGAGTTCTAGTGAGCACCATGATTCAAAATCTTTCGCAAAAAACAAATGAAATTCGAAGAGTCAAACACCCAAGAGTACGTTGAAATGACGTTTTCTCACGAGAGATGATATTCGCGGTCCTAAAAAATTCGTCATTACTTCGGGGGAAAAGTTTGATTTATTTTGCAACACCCCTTAGAAAGGCGCCTAGAATGAAGGGCTTATCATACGAGGTTGAAATCTCTCAAATTGTTTTCTCTTAAAAAAATAAGAGTTAGAGGGGATCTGATTGGGGTGTTTAAGATTGTAAAGGGAATTGATAGTGTTGATGCATCATCTTTTTTCATACTTAATTGTGAAAATAGTAGGACTAGGAAACACAAATATTTGTAAAAG
>NW_013666079.1:283477-287126 GCF_000517525.1 Limulus polyphemus
GAGTTCTATTGAGCACCATGATTCAAAAGTTTTCGCAAAAAATGAAATTGGAAGAGTCAAACACCCAAGAGTACGTTGAAATGACGTTTTCTCACGAGTGATGATATTCGTGGTCCTATCAAGTTCGTCATTACTTGGGGGAAAAAGTGTGATTTAGTTTGCAACACCTCTTATATACAATCACATATCCACGTCAGTAGTTCGCTGCCTCTACAGATTCATTTTAACCCACTATATAGATAATTCTTTGATAGATTGTTTAGGCAGAGCATTCATGATGAAACTACAACAGGCAGTTGCTGTCCATTCTACAAAGTTTCATTATATAGATAATGTTTTTAAACCCAGTTTTCTATTATAATGCTACTTACCAAGCGTCGTTTAGGCTTGATAAGAGGCCTGTTCTGTCCGTTCATTTTATGGTAGAGACCGCAGGCGTTACAGAGGTAGTGGCCAGTGCCATCCCGGCGCCACAAAGGTGTAGAGGTCGCTCCACAGTTGACGCACTCTCGACCCTCTGGCGGAATACAAGAGAAATAATAAACAGAATGTTTAATAAGTTCTACAAAAGTAGTCTCATATCTAGAGCATTTGTATCATTTCTGTTATCTTAAACTATATGAAATTATTAGTATCGAAGGCCGCCTATCGTTTAAGTGCAAACTCTCTGAACAAACTACCTGTAGATCTAGATTACAGACACAGGACACTATTGAATTATTGATCACAATCGATTAAAGAAGAGTATTTTCATGTGTTGTTTCAGGTTTTAATCAAACTTCTCGTGCATTTTTTACATGAAGAGTTTCAAATAAAAACACTTCTTAAGAATTACAGGACACTAAGAACAATTCACTCATATATATCTAAGATTCAACTGCCTTAAAAATAGGTCACTTATCAGTACTAATAAAAATATCACGAGTTTTATACTTAAATGATGTTAGATAAAACTGACTGAAACAATCAGTTTTTTTCCTATACCAGTAATCTCAGTAGTTAGTTTGATGCATTAGTCGTCGTAGGGGAACAAAAGGGGGAGCTGATGTTGTCAGGACTACGCTCCTTTCAAACTTTCTATGTTAAAGAGTGTAGGCACGAGCCTTCAGCGTTACTATGGGTTGATCGCAGTTGAATAGTCGAGCAGCCTTTACACACGGAAATTATACAAATTTCAACCTGTCTCGCATCATCCGTTTTTAAACCTTAACAACAAGATTTTTATTATACAAACAATGTCCAGTCAACGAACGAATGACAACGCGTAAGGCACGTGCTCGCAAGCATTCCAAACCTGCAACCAAAGACCTGACCTTTTCTGTCCTAGCACTAGGAGAAGTATGTACTCGTGAAACCTAAGAATATGAATAAACCAAACCTATAATGGAAAAATTCGGGACCTACCACTTGAGCCACAAAGGAGAGGAAGAGCGATCAAATATTTTGTATACAGTAAAATTAAACTCGTTGCATGCCATGCGTTATTAAGCAGTGTCGTGACATTCAGTCGTATTCGTCAAAATAAAATAGGTTAGCTGAGAATATCTGGAACTCTTCACAAAGCCTTTACATTCTTCACATTATTTCCTATTTTATGCTCTAAATCTGTGCATTTGACAGTGAAGTGGTTATAATAACTTGCTAAATGAGCCTGTATATGTAGCTTTTAAACTCTAATAGTCTCATTCCACTTCTTGTTCGAATGCATAGGACATGAAATACTGTAGTTAGAATAGAACGCCTTTGGCATTAGCTACAATATAATATATGAATATTCGGTAGTGTTAGCTATGATAGAAAGTATAGAGCATTAGATAGTGTTAGCTACAACAGAACGCATAGGGCATTCATTAGCTTATGTTAGCTACAGTAGAAAACAGTACGTTAGGTAGTGTTAGTTGCAATCGAACACATAAGCATTAGATTATGTTAGTTACAATAGAACGCATAGGGCATCAGATAGTTTGTAACTATCAACAATAAAATGTGTAGGGGATTTGTTAGTATGAGCTACAAAACAACTTACATGACTTTATCCAATGTTAGTTATAATAGAACGCATAGGGTATTAAGTAGTGTTACTTACAATAAAACTTACATGGCTTTATCCAGTTTTAGTTATAATAGAACACATAAGGCATTAGGTGGTGTTAGTTACAATACAACTTACATGGCTTTATCCATTGTTAGTTATAATAGAACGCATAAGGCATTAGGTAGTGTTAGTTACAATACAACTTACATGGCTTTATCCAGTGTTAGTTATAATAGAACGCATAAGGCATTAGGTAGTGTTACTGTTAGTTACAAGAAACGATCGCTCAAAACTCCTAACTATTATTTAACCATAAACTGGTGTTCAAGGTGTTTTACGTCAGAAAAAGACAACTTGCACGGCTTAAAAGTATGTATAGACATGTAAGATAGCTAACCTGCATACTGGCAGACAGGGGTGAGTCCTAACTTCCATCGGTAGCAAGTACCTGCCAGTGATAGATAACAAATAATAACTGAATGATCGACTACTTATGGCTGGTACGACACATTTTAACACGGGATCGTGAATTTATTGAAATATCTGAGAAAAGAAAAAAACCTAGCAAACATTACTCAAAAGAACAATATATTCACCACCAAGTTTTTAAACCGTCAACAATAAAAGAACAGGTGCAATTAATGTTTGAAACTGAAACACCAGGACTGACAAATCAGAATACGTAAAATTCAAATATGCGCATAAACAACATCTGCTAGAAAAAAAGATTTTGAGATCTTTCTTTTTTTCTTTTCTTTTTAGAAAATAGCTGAGTTATCAATGTTAAGAGATACAGCCTCGAAATGCCGAAGTTTGAGCCAGTTACAAAAACACGATTAAATACGATTAACACAAAAAGTAACGTAGAACGTTTTCTATAAGAAAACTTATAATATCACAAATTATAGATTGAGCCGTAAATAAAGCTAAACTGAAACGTTGCTCTTGCAAGTGTTACCTAGGTAATTCAGCTCCATTGTGTATTAAGAGTTTTACTCATTATGCACTAAAGTTTTCTACAAAGTACTTGGTATAACAAAATTAAACAGTATAGATACGCTACAATATCTTGTAAAAATAAGCAGGTCAGAACAGGAACATATAATTACACAAAAATGAAACGATATACGTTTCCTGTAGAAAATATATTCACTTTCTTGGCTTCTGAGCGGCAATATTAGAGAAAATACGTTTGACTTTAATTAAAAACGCTTCAAAATAAAAAGCGATTCATTTTTACATAATTTTGAATTACTACAGTCAACAATCGAACTTTGTAGGATAAATATAGTAACGAAGAAAGACAGTAACACTAAATGCTCAACGACAAACATTATAGGTCTGCTTTTTGTTGACTATCACAAGACTGATATCAGTAATATTTGAAGCAGGAGTTTAGATTGAGAAGATGTGCCTGAAACTCTTTCGATTAGATATTTTGTTGCTTTTGTACAACTAATTAAGCGGCTCATATGGTTCGTTTGAGAATTAAGTAAGATAACATGAGTAGTTCTCATGGAAGGAAGTATAGGGGGTTTGACCTAATGCTAGACATTTAAAAGAGGGCTGCTTTGATTTAGTGCATTAATACAAAAGTGCAGACAGGTCGTCTTC
>NW_013666079.1:287216-310153 GCF_000517525.1 Limulus polyphemus
AGTTACTCTATAGAAGGAAGTATAGGGGTTGTAGTACCTAATGCTAGAACATTTAAAAGAGGGCGTGCTCAGTTATGACTGCTTTGATTTAGTGCATTAATACAAAAGTGCAGACAGGTCGTCTTCGTTTAAACAATGAAATAATACCTTTGCAACAGAACTATTTCTGCGTGCTTTCAGCCACACAGAATATTCTGAAGGAGTAGGAACAACATTAAAATGGTCGCAGAGGTTCAAGCTTTTGCTATAGCGGTTGTTTAGCTTGAGGTTACAACTGATTAAGGCTGTTTGACCCTCGTTACCTGTTTACTGCTGGTCGTGGTTGAAACGGTATAATTACTTCAACATTGATATTCTAAACGGTCTGTAAGTCTTTCATTTAGATGCCTCCGATAGAGCTGAAATGTAGGGTTTGGATCCCATGACAGTCATCACAAAATATTTGCTGGAACATAGTTTATTTTCGAAAGAGATAGTGAAGCGCGATATATATATATAATTGTGATGAGATTATAGTTGGAAGTACTGGTGTTTTAACTCTCTGTCAGAAGGTTATTATTGATATTCTCAGTGGATCTGAATTGACTGAAATTAAATCAACTTGATAGGTTAATCAGATAGTCATAGGAAACTTTATTTAAATTCTGTGAGCAACAAGGAATGAATAACATTTCGAAAATCGTTTAGGTGTGATACACAATACGATAAACGGGATGGGCTCATAAAACTTCCGTTACTTCTATACAACCACATGAGCAGAGATCTAAGGATTTCCGTAAGTTCCACACAGCCACTTGGGCAGAGATCTAAGGACATCCCTAACTAGGGCAAGCTCTGACGACTTCTGTAACTTCCGTATAGTCACTCGGCAGAGCTCTGACGACTTCTGTAACTTCCATATAGTCACTCGGGCAGAGCTCTGACGACTTCTGTAACTTCCATATAGTCACTCGGACAAGCTCTAAAGGCTTCCGTAACTTCCACGTAGTCAATAGGCCAGAGCTTCGATGGCTTCCGTAACTTCCATCCTACCACTTGTACAGATATATTTAAACCCTTCTGCAATTTCCACACATTGTGGAAACTCATCTAAACAACCGCAATTGTTCTCATCCAATTGGTCAACGGTCAAAATTAAATGGAAGATCTGTAAAAGAACCACAATTTTTCAAGCATTAAATTCTTTTAGTATATAATGTTCTGCGTAAAATTAATTACTTGAAAGACTTCCTTAGCGATTAAAATTCCAAATAACTCCTATGAGTGCAATTTATCCTTTCCAATGGTGGAGAGATGTGTTCAACACTTGCTTACTTTATGTTCAACCAGGCACAAAAACTAACTTGTCCTGATTATATCTAACCCAAGTAACTAAAATAGTAGTACCAGACCAACATGTGGAGTTTTGCCAATTTTTTTTGTTATGGCAAATTTTGTTCTTCTCTGAACTAATGTCATGCATAAATCGGGCAGGTTATGGAAATTATCACGCTTTCATCCCCTTGTCGTATCTGGGTTATCAAAAATCTACTTTGGCGACCGCTCCCTAATTCTTCTGCTGATTGCAAGCTCCCCTCTCTGCATGAGAAGCAAAGGTGTGTGGAGGCCCAGCAGATAAACTTTTGAAATAGCCGCACTCACACACCAGGTAGCTCTGTATCTTACATCAAATTATTTTGCTCGTCAAGTTATTGAGTGAGTGACAACCACAATACTTCATTCTGCACTGCAAATCGCGACCTGTAAGACACTACAGTCGATTTGTTGATAATTTCTGTCATGATGTTATTCTCTCTCTCTGGTAGGACGCGGGACAATAATTCTTTGAAAATACGTTTTTATAATAAAACACGATAACTGAGAATGAGTATCAATATTAAAGATCCAAAGTAGCTAGTGAAAAATATCTATTTATGTCTATTACATTGTTTTTGCTGCCACCAGGAAGCGCTGAGTTGGCAAAATTGCCACCATTCAGCAAGCTACATTACATCGGAACAATGGAGCCAAACCTTATAAAATCCTGTCAGCTTCTTGTAAGTGCACATAAGCTCCACCCTAATTAGTATAACAGAAGACAGATTTTAAGCTTATACTGAAGATAAAAGTAGGGGTTATTAAACAAATGAGCAACATGTTGACATGTAATGCAGCGTATTAAAAAATCATATAAATAAAGGGGACAAGTTTCTTAGTCAAGTTCTCCATATATTTTTAAGGAAATATATTGACAGCAATACAGCAACCACAACTTGAGCTGAGACTTGTAGATTCTTTACTCTCATTGATGTATATGCAAGTACGTGCAGGTGCTCAAGATAAAGTGAATATGTCAACCAGAAAAGCAATATCATCAGTACCCGAGTGACTATTGCATGACAAACACATCAATCAATATCAGATGATTCGAGCGAGGTATCATCGCTTTATTTACCACGTGACATCCATATGGGCGTGGCAGAATATGTCATCTTTTAGATAAGGCTGTGTCTATTTTCGTTGTGTCGTAGCTTTTAATTCTACCTGACTATTACGATTCTTTGGTGGCTTTATTGGGTAAACATGAGTCTTAGGACTTGAGGGACGATCTTTATATTACAAGAAAAAATATTTAATTGACAAGGACTTCAGTTGACTTTGTACATAATTTTTTAAAATTATTCATATCTGCTTATGTTTTTAAAATAAGAACCATACGCAGCTTTTTCCTTTATGGTCAGTTATTTAGTACCAAACACTGTGTTACCTTCTCCCCCCCCCTGTTTATGGATTACTCAGGAATGACAATAGAATTCACTAAAGCGATAGTGTCAAATCCTTGACTTGTTCAAAATTGCAATATTTCTGAACATATTCCAAGACGTTAGTTAACCATAACATACTGACCTTGTCTAACTCATAAACACAGAGTACATTCTCTAATATAAACCAAAATGAATTCCAAAATTATTGAACACTAGCTGGAGTACCCGTCCGTTGGACGGGTGAAATAAAAATTCGTTTGTAATAAAGGGTAGGAAACAAACTTATCCTGTCTAATTCGGAAGCACTGAATATAGTCCAACATGTAAATCAAAACAAACTGATCCTATCCAACTACGTGTCACTGAAGATACCTCTACATGTAAAGCAAACATATATGCCCAAGGTTAACCCCAAAACACTGACATATCCCGACACATAAATCAAAATATATCCATTCTGTTTAACTCAAAAAATACTGAGCGTATCCTAATATACAGGGATATTATGAATATTATGGATATTAGAATATGAATATACCTCAAAATGTTTATAATATGCCAAAACTATCTGATCCTCATCTATTTCAGTAATATTGGCTACAAAGTAGAACGTATTAATTTGTAAAGTTTTACTAAGCCTAACAACGTGTCAGTTAATAACATGTTTCCGTTTGTAAACAACATCGTACTAATTGTAAAGCTGAGAAATACTCGTACAGATCTACTTATTAATTTTTTTACGTTATAAGATATTTTAAAATAATCTAATGTTTCTAAACCACCAGATTTTATAGTTCCTCAATGTGTTTTTCAGGCACGTAATATCATGATCAAACTACACACCCTTAATGTTATCATAGTAAAACTACAAAATAAACTGAGTTACGAAACTAAAGTATAACACTTTCATGATCAGCTTTCACAATTATAAAACCATCAAACTTCAAGGTTAAAACATTATATGAAATAACCTGGTGCAACTACGCCTTTAACGTGAATAAGCTTCCTTAAAAGCACGAGAACCGTTATGTTATATCTTTCAAAGATACCTCTCAAACGACGACGGGTTAGAATTAATCGAATAAAGTATGTGAATTGTATATAATTATGTGTTTAAATTTCTCAACCAGTATGTATATATATATATATGTACATAAATTATCAATTTTTTCTTACAATTTCATGCCTACGATAGAATTAAATAAATAATTGATTGACAATAATTACTCTTCACTTACTTAATCTAGATCACATTATAACAGTCGTTGTTCATGCAATTGATGATATATATATAGCGCCTAGATCACTGCTATGTCCGTTGTCGTATCGAAACTGGCCTGATGAGCCATGGTATGGGGCAAAAGGCCTCTTAAGAACTATATATGGCAGATGTAATGTGGTTGGCATACTATTACATACTATTATTTGCTTTCACTCATACGTTCTTAGAGTAACTAGCACAGTGGCATAATTATAACAATATTACCATTGATCTATGCAGCTAGGGCATTATCCTAGAGAGGAAATTAACGAATTAGTTGCTTCGTTGCATTTCCAAATGATAAACTTATAACTTATTGATAATCTGTTTCCGTTGGATTGTTGAAATTCTTTGTCACTACGTCTCTCGTTATCAAACAATTACTCTCCAATTACAATGATTTTACACTATCATAACGTATTACATACAGGTAACACATTAGACATCAATCAATCTGCCTAAGTCACGGAATAAAAGTATTATACATCTTTGTCGTTCAATTAAAGACAACCACAAGCTTTGTACGTTAACATTCTTTCTCTTCTGTTTCGAAAGGAATTTTTTTAAACTAACAGCTACTCTTTCTGTAAACTTGTGCTAAAATGCGCTGAATTTTATGATTTTGTTAAGCCTAATACCGTCATCATGTAGAGGAAAGAAATTTAGGTAGGTATCTGTAATTAGGAATAAAATGTATAATACTTTCAGACAAAACTTTCTGTAAACTTGTGCTAAAATGTGCTGAATTTTATGATTTTGTTAAGCCTAATACCCTCTTCATGTAGAGGAAAGAAATTTAGGTAGGTATCTGTAATTAGGAATAAAATGTATAATACTTTCAGACAAAACTTTCTGTAAACTTGTGCTAAAATGTGCTGAATTTTATGATTTTGTTAAGCCTAATACCGTCATCATGTAGAGGAAAGAAATTTAGGTAGGTATATGTAATTAGGATTAAAATGTATAATACTTTCAGACAAAATCCATTACAAATGACGACACATGACCCTTTCCCAGCTTCAGAGAGGCCGAAGCGTGTCTAATATCAAGTGAATTCTTCCTGACAACGCAAATGAAAGTTGTGACTGACACAAACATTCGTGCTTATGTGTTTAAAATGCGTTGTAAATATTTATAGGAATAGTCATCTGACCTTTTGTTTTGCTACAAGGGTTTAGCAATATTGCAATAAGGATCTGTACTACGCTTGTTTTGAAGGAACACTCTACCAACAGAGTTAAAGGGTTAACTCACTAGCTGTCGCTAGTAAGACACTTTTTAACAAGTTAACCTACCAGAGTTGCACGACCAACACCAGTTTGTAGAATTGAGCGATAGAATATATCATTACTTTGCTAATTACATTGTTACTGAAGCAAGTGATTATTCCAACATCATATGGAAATATACCTTCAGGGATGTTAGGTACTAATAACAGTATCAACCACATATTTCCGCTTTCCTTTCATATGCACATGGCTCACGTGCTTTACTAGCTTGCATTCATGAGGGTTTTAAACTTAGCCTTTTTATTTTTTGTTGTAAGAGTAAAAGGTCAATAACATCACGAAAGGTTATGGTGAGAATAATGACCTTCCTTCAGTTTCTCATTGACGATTATCATTATAAGAACATTTTGACTACTTTTCTTATTAAATTAAAAAACTCTCGTTGAAAGACTGGACACTATGCCAGACAGCAACAGTTACTTATGTTTTGAAGGAGAGATGAGAGATTTGACACTATACCATACAACTTCAATTACTCAATTGTTCGACTGATAGTTAAGAAAATGAGCACTTTGATCGACAGCTCCAGATCTTTAATTTTTTTCAAGAAAATTGTTTGTTTGTTTGTTTGGAGTTAAGCACAAAGCTACACAATGGGCTATCTATGCTTTGCCCACCACGGGTATCGAAACCCGGTTTCTAGCGTTGTAAGTCCGCTGTGTCACTGGGGAGCTTGCAAGAAGAGCTGAATGACTAGACACTCTACTAACTAGCTTTAGTTATTAGATATTTTAAGGACCGCTTAGGTCAACAATTTTAAAGATTCAACTACTGATATTAACAATAAACTTAAGTATGTTTAAAATGCTTTTGTAAACAAAACTGCAATGTTTTGACATAAAAAAATGAAAGTTGTATCATACTTTTTATATATAACCCAATTGTTTATGCAAACACATACCCAGAAAAAAATGCTTAGGTTATTTATAATGAACACCTAAGTATCTTGGAAAGTACTAAATCTATTGTAATACATGTAGTAAACAATGTTTTACTTCACGAACTGAAAAAAAACAACAACACAAATTACAAAGAAATTAAACATACGAATTAACAAAATGTGCAGAAACTGTTAAGAAACAACTGACAAACGTTCATAATTTATACACTAAACCAACTGTACGTAAATTATGTAAACTATGAAACAATAAAATAGCAAATTCTTAACAACCATAAATGTACAACATATCTTAAAATTATTTAAGCGTGATAAAAGCAATAGACAATTTTAAGATTTGGGCTTAGATTAAATGGGAAATAAACCACAAAAAACATGCTTTGATCAACATACTTGTCACGTGGTGTTAGTATAGGCTAAAGAGGTATCCATTTGCCTGCATATTGTTACTCAGCTTTTAGTACAAGTTAGGCAGAAGTTATTAGTATGGGTGTATAAAATGCAGATTGCTAAAGGCATAAATGTTATTAGCTGCCAGTCTGATCCCGAATAATTCATGTGCTGTTAGTCTGAGAGAAAGCGTAAGAGATGACGCTAGAAGCACGTGGGAGAAACAGGGTAAGGAAGTAAGGCTGAGAAAAGTTAAAGGTTGCACCCAACTGCCTGAAAAGTGTTGTTCTTACCCGCACTAGACCTTCCTTTAGTTCTTGGTTTGTTGCCAGAACTTGTGGACGTGGTGTTTGTGGAAACTAAGGATGTTTGTAAGGATTTAGAGCCTAAAAAGGGGCTTGTAGCGTGAAAGCCGTAGCTCGCGCCGGAGAGGTCAGCAGAAGGCGGAGGTCCAGCCGAATGAGGACCTGGGATGTAGGCAGGATAAGTGGGCATGGGATGGGCAGTTTGGTGGATGGGACTAAGAGACGTGGAGAAGCCATTACTACCTTCTCTAGGCTTGCTACCGGAGCAGCTGGTGAGAGAGCTTAACGTGGTTATCATTCCGGCGACTGTGCCTTTGTCATCCGATGTCCCGAACCCCGCTGCGCCACCGCTGAAGTCCATGCCTCCAGAACTGGCGCCGGTCACGTTGTCTGGTGTGGCATCCTTCGGAGGTGTTGGGGGAAAGCTGAACAAGTGTGGACTAGAATGAGAAGGAAGGCTGGAAGAGCTGGGAACTGGGTGAGTAGCAGGGTGCATCCCCAAAGGAGCTCCTGATGGGCTGGGATGATGAGGGGGCTTGCTTGAGAAAGGAGAACACCAAGCTGACCCATGTGCTGGATGTGGTACCATGGGCTTGGCTGTTTCGGTGATCCATGGGTGTAAAGGAGGGTGAAAGTGTGGCCGACAGACTTGGCCTCCTGATACTCTGGCTGCAAAGAAGATAAAATAAGTTCAGATTAATCTATAAATAAATAAAAAATCTATTATTATATCAGTTTAACATGTTTAAAGAGTACAATTAGTTTTTTACATAACTTAATTTTTCACATCTTCAGAAAAGAAATCTAACTTCTATCAAGAAGAACACCACCCCTAAAATTTCTACATTTTAAATACTTAAAATGTGTCCTCACGACAAAAAAGTGGATTCCGAGCTTTACAAGCTAATTGCCATAGTTTTAAAGTTCTTCCAGAATTTGTCCTTCGTAATCAATGAAATACAAGCTAAGACTTGCAGTATTTGAGATGCAATAGCTGTCAGTTACACTTTATTACACGTATAAACAAACAAAAAAAGCTTATGTAATCAGTTTAAATATTAGTTTCAGTTTCAGGGAAGGCACTACATTTTCTGTTTGTTGAGTCAGTTATATAAATTTCTGCTATGCTTCAACTGCGATTTTACCAAATTGCCCAAGCCACAAAACTGCGCGTGTAAAACTCGAAATTTATAACAGGAAATAAACGTGGCTTCCCCGTAGTGCACTGAGCCGCTCAATAAACAAACACCGTGGAAACTTAAGAACCTTTCCATAGACCCCGATCTTATTGTCCTTAGTTAACAGATTGGAGATACCTTCTTTTTTTTTTTCGTCTATTTTATCATCTAAGAAAAAAACACGTAGATTTTTTTTCAGGTTGGTAACATATCAGGCGCCATGATTTTCTTATGGGGGTTCATTTCTGTTCGTAGATACGTGTACATAAAACTGTACATGTTATGACTAGAATTCGATGATGAACAAGTTATATTTGAATAAATATTCATGCAAGTTTTAAAAATAAACTGAATCCTATATACTCATTGATTAATTGAAGTTTACATTTTCGTCACAGTTACACCTATGTAAATTCCTTTTTAACAACTATTTTGCACCTTATTATATAATATAAGGTAGACATATTGACATTTGAATCCTTCATTTTAAGCAAAGTATCTTACTGTATCGAACTGGCTGGGAGTATGTAGATGAACAACAGCCACATAAATGAGCATATGAAGAATTTATCCCGGCCAGAACGTGATTCTGTAGTATGACGTTTACCTGATCAGTGAGGTGACGAACGGTATGGTATTTGCCCATTCACACCGTACTGAGAAACCAAACCGCCGGCCGTACAGTACGTTATGGCTGAGCTATGTATATCTGTTTCGCTGCTGTCTGCAAATAGACGTGACGGCTCGTGGAATTAATGTTTGTTTATGGTCCCAAAGGGTGTTAGCTCCTCCTACCTCACTCCCGGCGACGCTCCTGAATAATAACACCCCCAAAAGAGCCCTACTTCGCTTACAGTCCTAGTTGTATTTTCATCTCAGAAAAGACATGAGTAAATATCTTCCCAGTCAATTTTCCTCAGTTTTTTTACTTGCAATATTCAGAAGCAATGAACAAGTAATTAGAATCATATTTGTTTGACTTATTGGGAACTGAAGCTTAACACGTATTTCTTTGAGACTGTACTTAGTACCTGTTATTTAATCTTGTCATTGTTGTTTGAAATAAAACGTCAACCATAGTCAGGTAACACTGTTAGTTAACTTCAAAGACAAATTTGGTAGAAGTCAAAATAAGATTAAATGCTATTGCGTTTTCCCTTGGTTTTTACAATTATTCAATGACGAAATGTGATACAAATAATGACGTGTTTCGTGAAAAACAAAATCATTTCGATGGTGAGTATTTAGCATATTATTTATACAGAGTAAAATTGATAGTTGGAAAGAAAAGGAAGGTGTCATAAATTTTATTTATTTAATTTTGTAATTTGATACAAAACTAATTATGCCCATTCTGAAGACAATGATATATACATACTTTTATAAAAACACTTTGATTTCATGTGGTGTCTGTGATCACCAAACCGTCAGTTAGTTTCAGTATTTTTTTAAATTATTTTTTACTTTATTTACCAAATATCAATAGAAATGGCAAGCAATGTATTCTTTAACGCGATGCCTACTTTTGCGTCAGGCCGATCCGGCAACAACTCTCGACCTCAGAGCGCTGCTGTAATACATGAGGGAAATGTAAAGTGTTTCTATGTTTTTTTTTATAAATTCACTTGTTGCCTGTCGGTGGTGGAGAGGCATTTAAAGCACGACACTTTTACCAAAGTGGCACACAAATTATGAACCTTCAGCCGTCACAGCCAGAATAGACTGAATTATGCCCCTTGCCAAAGGCAGGTAAAAGGGGATGTTGTGCTGTAGTTGGCGGGAGAGACCCCGCGGGGCTCGTCCTTGTCCTCGCGCACTTGCAACGCCTCGAATTGTTCAAGGGGTGGGCGCTTATTGCCGGCTCTATCAAGAAACTGCTGTGGGAAGGCTTTGTCAAGATGTCTGTTCCTGTTTACCAACTCTCCATGAGGCTCCACAAAGCCATGGAGATCGACACATGTTAATCTTAACGTAAAGCCACCATGCTTTGTATTCAGAAGAGTATAACTTACGGAATATAGTCAGAAGATTTACATTCAGATCAGTTTTAACTGTGGGCTTTGTCCAACGAAAGTATTAAGAAATAGGAAACGAAAAAGAAAACATAATTGCAAGTTTCAGGCTCTCCAGTAAAGCATCAAACTTTTCACAACATATAAAGATAAAACTATGAAAGAAACTAAAAAAACAAGTCATTTAACCTGGCGTAGTTTTTAGATACACGTACGTACGCGCGCGCGCGCGCGCACACACACACACACACACTTTGTGCTATTTCACTCCGAGAGAGAGAGAGTTTCAGTTTATTCACCTTTACAACTGTATTTACCACTTAGGTTTTCTTCACAACTGAGTGGTGGTGAATTGTGATATGAAAGCCTATGAGCTCGCATTCGACGCAACAAAACAATATACTAACCTGTTAAGAATATCCAGCTGGGTTGATGATAAATATTGCAACCCTATGGAGCTTTATATGGCCGTAAGTGAGAAAAATCTGAATAGTCTCAAATTCTATTTCGAAATTCTAAGAGCCCATGGGTGAAAGCAGAGGAAAATATGTTATAATATGTCAACCACATTATATCTTCTATACTCAATGCCGACGAAACCTTATGCCCCAACCAAGGCTCATCAGGCTGACTGAGATTGAACTGACATGGTAGTGACCGAAGCGATATATATATCATCATCGGTTTTCATGAAAAACAACTGTTATGATGTGAATCAGATTAAACAAATGAATTGTAATCACTATCAGTTTTATTAAAGCAGTTTTCATGACAGAGTATAAAAAGCGTGGATATGTATAAAAACTATAGAGCGTTTCGTTTTCACATCGTAAATCATATGGATTTTCATTAAATGAAAGTTTTTGCCATTGAACTAGTTGTGATCAGAACTGATACTCAAGTTCTCAGCCGATTACAGTAGGGTGATCAGAGCTGACATTCAGGCTCTTAACCGGTTTCAGTAGGATGATCGGAGCTGATACCCAGGCTCTCAACAGGTTTCAATAGGGTGATCAAAGCTGGCACTCAAGCTTTCGGCAATTTACAGCAGTGTGATCAAAGTTGACATCCAGGCTAAGTCTCAGCCGGTTTAAGTAGGGTGATAAAAGCTGACACTTAATCCCTTAGCCGGTTACAATAGGGTTATCAGAGCCTACACTCAAGCTCACAGACAGTTATAATATGAGTTGTGTTTACTGATGCAAGCTGACTTGTTTTCATATCGCAATTCATTATCTATCTGTATTTTACTTTATATATATCTATTGATCACAATCAAGTTTTGTTATCTTCCTAAACTTTATCTGATTTTATTGATCATAATCTCACTGGCATGTAAAGTAACATGTTTAATCCGGGCTTACGTCCAGTTTTAGCGTTTCAACCTGATATTGTAAAGTAACATGTTTAACCCGGGCTTACGTCCAGTTTTAGCGTTTCAACCTGATATTGTAAAATTTGGAATCCAGAATCTTAACAAGAAAGTTTGTTATATAATGTAGAGCGAATTTCTTGTTGTTTTGATTATGTACATAACTGGGTGTACAATATTTCACAAACACAATATTAAATATAAATTTTACAATTAAATCTCCTCACCTCTTCTAAACCCAAACCATTTCCATAAAAACTCACTTTTCTTGTTGAACGAAAAACAGCCTGTTAGCTCTATCTGTTGTATTTTATATACAGTCCATACAGATACTAACTAAAGAGGGCACTTAACAAAGAATAAGTTATTTCGCAAGTTATATATATATAGTGATAAACATCTGACACTGAAACGTTAACACTGGTTCAAATACCGAACAAACAACTAGTGTAGCCTAAAACATGATGACATTACTTCGGAAACCAAGACTACTAGGAAAGTTAATATAACATGAATCTCTGCGTTTGTCTCGAAGATGAGTTAGAAAAAATGAAATTGGACCACTACTTTTATCTTTATCAAATTTCAAAAGTAAAATCAATAAGTCAATAAATTTCTCTTTTTTTTCTTCTGACAGATGAACCTCGTTCTATCAACAACTGGGGCATAACAACTGGGCGTAAATGAAGTATGTACTGGAATGTATTGGTTTTGACTAAGAGAGGGGGAGCTCCCACTATTTCCCCCATTAACATACGTATCAAATTCAGAATTTTGTGGAAACCTCTAGAACTTGACAAAACAGTTTGTTGAAAAAAAGCGGGTGTCAGTTAAATCTTGTGTCACTGATCACGTAGTTTGTTAGCAGACCGGCTACCATCAGCTTTTAAGCTAGGCCCTGATCGTGTTGCGCTGTGGGCTAAAGTTACTGAACTCAGGCACGCGACATGACGAAACAGGGAAATTCTCTGGACGGTTATGCCTGCTACAGCTATGAAGTCAGCGAGCATTTAGTTCTGAGAATGTTTCGATTTTGTTCTAGGAATTCGTATTGATCAGCAGTTAAATCATGGAAACAGCTGTTACGTCTTAGTTCATTTCACCATCACATTGTTAACAAACTTGCTCAGTTCAGACAACACAGTCAACAAATTCGAAATGCTACTAAGGTACTCATGTAATGCTTTCTAATATTTTAAATTTTATTATTTTTCGTAAGAGCTGATCACAAAGCCTTTTAGTCTTTAATAGCTCAACTTCGTTATGCGGGATCTTTGGTTAGTCGATTCATACACCACCTATGCTTGCATCTAGTAAAATGTACTGGTATCCCAAACACTACCAGGTCTATTGCTGACATGTAATGTAAAATAATCACTATATGAAGTACTGTCCAACACGCATCACTTAACACCAGGTCATCCTTTCTTCACTGTAATTATTTATACAAATTATAACTGCACGTGAGGAAGTTTACGTGACCTTGAACCAATGATATCTTTACAGTTTTTATCTTGAACCCAGTTGACAAGCAGTGTTTAGGGGAGTTATTAACCAGACCACAGAATATTACAAGATAAGCAGGAAAATCCACATCAAGACAGTCGAAGAGATGAACAGCTTTGACCTTGCTGCTGTGCTCAGCATTTGAAAACAGTCTCAGACTTACAAATTTATTACGCAAAATTCATATGCTATTTTGAATACTAATAATCTCTGCTTTATAATAAAGAATGCTAATTTTATTTGAGTTCAACGTCGTTATGGCTTGGCATTTATCTTTGGGTGGATAGGTCAGAATCTAATCATCTTCAAACCCTTCCACCGTAGGTGTTATGTAACACATGAAACCAATTACCTTACGAGCAGGGCGTCGTCTAGTGTTTAACGTGTCGGGCTGCGGATTGACGGTTTTGAGACGTGATGCTGCTGAACATGGTCCGTACTTTCAACTGTGGGCGCGTAATAAAAGTGGCAGTCAATCCTGTTAATCGGTTTAGAAATTCGGGCAATCCCCTTGTGGCAGTGGGTACTGTTTGTTGCACTTGACAGTAGCTCAAAATTCGGGACGGCTGTACCTGAACCCTAGGGGCGTCTCACCTAGCCCTTTAGATCATCTGTGCATAAGTTGCTGTTCAGATTCAAATTTTCAGTTCCAACTAACTTTTAATATAAACGAAACTAAAAAATACTCCGTTGTTTCTTAAAGTTCAACGCGGTGACTGGAGCTCTAAAAAACATATTAAAACACAAAATATAGCCTATGTCACCAGAATTGTGTTTCTATTTTGTTTTTGCTGAACCATTTTAGACGCTAAACTTCTTCGGGAACATGCAGCATATGCAATCAGAGATAGATATTTGAAATACAAATTTTAGCTATACGTTTATCTATGATTGCATATACTGGATACTCTCAAAAACGGATAGAAGCTGAAACGTTGAGCATTTTTTTTTTCTTTTCTGAAGATGTAAGTCATATTTTTTATTGATAAACTTAGAAATTATTCTGTCTGTTAAAGCAAATGCTAATTAATAGCACATACTTCTATAAATACGTACAGAGTAATGTACCATAAATTACGATATTAATACGCAACTATTGCTGATGGCTCTCAGTAGATTTTAAGTGTTGTTGAAGTAACTGTTGTCTAATGCTTATACTGTATTCAGGAACTTAACGATTCTTCGCTCTTCGTTGTAGAAATACAATGGGCAGTAAACGTTTCACACACGATCAATTCATATAATTACTCGTGGTGTTTGGTCAGATAAAAGTTCACTTCAAATACGGTTGTGGTTACATGCGGATGGAATGGAGAAGAGTTTAGTCACGTGTAGTCACGATAAGGACTTACATCATTCAGAGAAAGTTTCCTCTAATTGAAGTACTATATTAATAAAAATTAATCATCTGATCGTTCAATAAAAACCATTGCTTGTAATGATTACTTCATTTAATAAATACCGAACAAAAGAATGTATATGATTTATTAGATGTTTTATGACTAAACGTTGTTGCCATTGTTTTAAAGACATAAAAATCATTGGAACACAAATACAGATTTAAATAACAAGCATACACATAATAAGGTGTTGGAAATTGTGTACTTTTAGTTATAAATTCATAGCTTTATTGAGGAGAACATTTTCCTTTTTTTTAAACTCTAGAACGTTTCCGATAGCTCTACTTTCTTTAACAATACATGTTGGAGTAATATTACTGTTATGTTTTCTTTAACAATGCATATTGGAGTAATATTACAGTTATGTTTTCTTTAACAATGCATTTGGAGAAATTTTACTGTTCTGTTTTCTTTAATAATGCATGGTAGAGAATTCTAACTGTTGTATTGTCTTTAACAATGCCTAATGGAGTAATCTAACTTGTGTTTTGTTTAACAATTTATGCAATAGAAAACTGATTACAGCGTTTCCTTTAACAATCTACGTGCATATACGTCCTTTGTAAGGGTAAAAGGCAACAGCGTGTAATTCTTTGTTTCACGCGCCAGTGTTTCCTAAGTTTTTCATTCTTGTACACTTTTAAGTCAAAGTTGAAAATAATTTCTATAAGCTCTAGATTCTGTTTAGTATTATTACATTATTTAATACCATATTAAAATGAGTATCGAAGGAAAAAGATACACACTTGATCAACACTGAGCAATCTTTCTCTAAAGTATTTTAAACTCAAACTGTGATGTCATTCACAAATAACTTGAGTTATTTGAAAACATCATTATTCTTGAGCGTTGCGACAAGAAAGACGCTGCGTTACATTAATAAACGGTCACTTAAAGTTCACAGACGTATGAATCATATATTTTTAGATCCTAAAACACACACTGGTATGTACTACCACTGTTCTGCAAGCGCTGCTATGACTTTCAGTACTAACAGAAGCAATAAATAACTCAATGCAATAAAACAATACAATTTTAAGTTATATTGCTCTATTGCACATTCATGTAAGAAGAGCTACCTATTGTGAAGTAATTAAAAATGTAGTAATTTTAAAGGTACGAACATGTTTAATACACTATATGGAAAACCTGCAGATAACATACCGTTAACTGTTTGTTATCTAACTACAACCCAGATCGTAACAATATCTGTTTTGCAAAATAAGATTTGACGCTCGATCTACGAAACACATGTTTAGGTCGAGCCTAAAACTAAAACACATTTTCTGTTCTTGCCTTTCCCGCCATTAACGACATTTGTCAGTCCAACCTAACGTTCCACATCACTCCGTTTTAACACAGAGCTTCTGTTCGTTCTGATGCATTTTTGAAAACATATTCTTCCAAGTTTGCTCTCAAATGAATATGTTTTTTGGGAAAATAACAACGCATACTCCTTTGTCTGCTAATCTAATATCTAAGTATTTCAGAGCTGTTTTTCAAGCATGTACGATTCCATCAATGATGCTTCTAATAATTAACTAATGGAGAATCGTGTCGGTCTTTATTTTGAAGAGCCCTAAACAAGGGGGGATCTCTAAATTTGTAATGTTATGATACATTTTCAAAATTACGGGTGACAGCTTGAATTTGGCCTCAGAAAGATAATTTTCGAAAACCTGCAAAGTTTAATATATGTTTAATGGAATATTTTAAACTGGCATCTGGTTTCTCTCTTTATATACTCTCATTTTTTATGTGTTTTAAATGAACGTAGGCTAATTTTAAAACGTATAGGGAACATAACACTAAATGATTCTGTTCACGCATGATTGAATTGAATCCTGTACTAGTAATAATAATAATACTCAAAAATTATTGATTTTCATTTTCACCAAATGTCAGAATATAAATAGCAAGTATACCGTGTACAAAACCTGTACAATTCAAAGGTTGCTTTTATTATCAGCGGTAGATTTTAGCCTATGATATACTTTAAGCAAAATTCATATAAGCACTGTTATAAGATGTGAATTAAGTTGGTAGTTAGCTTACATAATTGTAATTCAGAAACATTAAAGGTTTGTTTAACTATTGTCTGCATAATATCAATACAATATTTTTGTTAATATACCCTTTTACGTTTAGAGGGAGCCACATTTTTTACTGTGACGCCATAGCGCAGCAGTATATAATTTCTGCTGAAGTCATTAGAATGCTATGCAGATGTAAGGATGGCGGATGGTCGGCGTTAAAAAATTCTAGACCTAGCTTTACAACTTGCATTAACACTGAAAACAGAGAGTGGGCTTTAGAAGACGTAGAAAGAAGTTATATTATATTGTCTTAAAACCAACCTCATAGTAATGGAATTTCAACCCTATTCCTAATTTCCCAATGTCGTAGTTAAGTGTTATATGATTTCAATCAAACCCTGTTGTTGAAAAGAGGAAAGATATAAAGTCAACCATTTGTTTTCTATTATTAAACGTTCCTGTAACATTATTTACATCATTACAAGGAAACTTCTAAACTGTAGGAAGGGCTTTGTTTAACGCATTGGTTTGTACGAAATAATCTGATAGCAGAACAACATCCTACTCTACTGTAATTGCTTAACATTAAAGAAAACAAACAAACTTGTAAGTTATTTTGGTGCTTATTTTATAAAAGGCAGTAGACATTCTGCTATTGGAGAATAATTTATCTACGTCACTTATATCGTCAGGCTTGTGTAGTGAATGGAAACAATATTGGTGGAGATACAGGTTCATTATATGACCGTTCATATTTGATAATATAATATATACACGGACCTTCTGATTACATTAATCTGACCCAAGGATAGCGTAGTGATTAGCGTATAAAACAGGGGTTCTCAGGGTCTCGGGTTCGAGATGCGGTGTTATAAAACACACTTTGCACTTTTAGCTGTGTGTGTCTTTATAAAAGTGACACTCAATCCAACTTATTCGGCTAGAAGTAACCGCTTCAGGAGGCAGGTGGTGCTGACTTGTTGCCTTTCATTTGATTCGCGGTTTAAGATTAGGTACAGCTATACATGAACAATAAAAATTTCTGACATTTAGCTTACTGTGTGGATAAGGTGTCGTTCCGGAGAAAACAAACAAATATAACTTACAGTCTTTATTATACAAAATGAATGTGAAATTTTGAAATGTCTCAAACATCACATGATTAAATAAGCCAGTAAAAACTTTTGCTTTTGGTTTTAATTAAGCCTCATTTGCATCCGAAACATTAGCTTATTCAGTTCTATAGCACAGACAAGAATCACGATATTTCTTTGCTTATTATTACACGTGTAAATTATCACCACTATGTAAACAAGACTCGTGATATGATTTATTATTGTACATTTCAACAAGGCTGTTGAACAAACATCGGATGAAGTCACACGTCATTTAGTTTTATTTTAGTAAGTCTAGAGATACTAATGGAAAGTTGTGAACTAATTCTATAATTTAAATATGACACAAAGCCAAACGATAACATTTCAAAATATTTAAAAGATGTATATAGTATCATATTAAGCTACTTTTGTGGGAAAATCTCAATGATCTGTGGTAACATAAACCACGATGAGAACGCACAGCCAAGAACCATACTCTTCTTACACATTTAGAAATATAATTCGTGATTTCTAACTTAGAATACATGATTTATTATGTCTGTGGTTCCTGTGTGTAAAAGAAGTAAAGTACTAATACAAGTTAAATATATATTTAATGTTAATATCTAATTACACACTACAACTTTCTCTGTAATTTGTAATTACACCTTATAAATAAATTTAAGATTATTATGGTCCCATAAAACATAACAGTTTAACATTAGACTAATAGTAATATTCTATTGTCCTCTGTTTCTCTTATTCAGAACGTTTTGCTAAACTGTTCTAGTTATATGAATCTTTTTTTTCCTTGGACACTTTGAACAAAGTCTGCACTGATAAAGAGGAGAACTTTATTTTTCCTCAGAGTATGCAGGGTGGACTATTTTATTTTTGACATTTAGCAAATAAATGATTTTTAGTAGAAGACAAATATATATATGTACGTATTTATTGGCCCCCAAATTAAAGGTTTTCTTTGAAGTCAAAGATCGTTTATTTGCAAAAGAATGTTTTAAATTTTGATCAGATATCTATTAAAAACTTCTGTTGATTTAATAAAGTAACCCCCCCCCCCATTTCCGATAGACTACCAAACAAAGGTAACCTTACACCTAAGAAAGAAAGCGAATTTTTTTGAGATTTCATTATCTGGTGGAAGAACACCCCCTACCTCACCCTTACTAGGAATCCTGAATCTGCCCCTGAATAAAGTAGTGATTGTAAAGAGGAACAAATTATTTTTAATTTATTGTCCTAAAACATGGAATATTATTAAGAGTGAAAGAATAATTCTCACATGTTGAAGACCACTGTGCTGAACAAACACAAATCCAATAACACATGCACAATTTATAAGTAACGTGACTGACCAGTTATCATACATTCATCAAGAATGATTAAGAAACTATATGCAAAGATCCTTCAAACCCTTAGTGAAACTGATCATTGTACTTTAACAGTCAAAACTAACCCTACATCTTAGCTCTCATATAAGTCATGAAATCTTAACTATATCTTAACCAATAACGTCTGTCAATTTACAGACTCTACAAAATTGGTTTGCAAGCCACAACCTGTATATTCAGTAATATAATGTAGTTATATTTAGTTCTATGACAACTATTACAGTAAATATCAGTAATAATTATGCGAAGTTATTTTAAGTTCTAAATTTTGTTTAATATGATCGGTGCTTGAATTTTATTATTTGTATGAACTATAAAAGATCTAATCGTATATATGTCATTTTTACTAACCGTGTGGTCCCCTGTAACCGTGAACAGCCCTGGCGGCTGCAGGGCTGGCATAGTAGCTTGCAGGGTTTACTGGGTTTCCGTTACTGTCCAGGGAGTGAAAGAAGACGTCCACATCGTCTGGAGCGAGTAAGTTACCAGAGCCATCTAGTCCGGATCCCATACGAGGTCCATCGTAGGCCCAGCGGTGCGCTGCGGACTGGCCCTGTTCGGCTGAGGCCATATCCATGGCAGCCCGCCCGTAGGTTTGTTGGAAATCCACGATGGAGGAAGAAGGAAGGGCTCCCAGACTGAAGCGGTTCAACAACCGTGCCGGCCTTGTTTCTTCTCGTATTCTATGCCAGAGAAGAACGATAACAATTATGCCTTACGTGAAAGTAACAGAAGGTACGTTTCCATTTACTTTTTCCCCCCTATAAAACTAGGAATTCTTTCTGGTCGTTATATGTTTTAAATATCACACTTTATAGTTATATTTCTTATTTTGCAGTCCTGAACCGGAAATCCAAAAATTCAAAAATTCGCAAAACCAACAGAGAACATTATCTCCATAGTTGTAGAGACTTGAAGTAAACAAACACGCTACGTACCGCGCGAGAGGCACATGTACAACGCGTCGTACGACGCTTGATAACTGCTACGTGCAACTCACTCACTCGAAAACAGCTAATTCTGCTGTTCTGTTGCCTCGCGAGTTAGCTTCGCCCTTTTGCCGAAGCTCTCCTAACTGATACGACCAGCTACGTGGCTGGGAGGGTCGGGCTACTCTTGGCGCCAGGGTGTTAGCTATGTGCTTGATACGTCTGGCCCCTTAACTTTAAACAATCCAATCGACGACCGTCTTTTATTTTCAAGCTCAGCTATGAGGCTGGATCAGACATGAAGTATAGTGTCTGACTGGCTAGATGTTCTAGACCTGCTGGCTAAGCAGTTCTAAAGCTGTCAGTCATTTTGTAGTTACCGCCCCTTTACTGTAATGACTAATTAAGAGAACAATAATACAATGAGTCCTCATTCAAAATGTCTGACGCTTTACGTTTTTCAACCGGACTAACCCCATGTGGACATTGAACTGGGGCCCGAAGCGGAGAAAATTGTCGCTTAAAACCATTGGTTAATGGCCACAATGGCGTTGTTTGAGCTACACTTTAGGGATCTAAGGTCGTTAACTGGTTTGTTTATCGTAGTTAGAATCAATGGAGCGGCAGGAGGAGGAGCATTATGAAAACCATGGATTGTGAGTACACTCTCCTTAGATTTATGATCGAAGGGTCACGCTTTTGCTGGAGAAGGGTAACCTTCACACCACGATTTTCGCCATCCAGATCACTGCCCATTGTTCACGTTTGGTGGTGGTGCCGTTTTATGGCATTACTCAATTTTTTGAACGCTAAAGTATCACGCTGCTGACAAGTACAATAACGAGGGAAGTTTCAAATAATAAATTACCGAGTCATCGTGTAACATGTGACGGTTTTTACCAGTTTTTATTCCTAAACGGTACTTTTTTTATTAAAATTACTGACGCGAGAAAGCTTATAGTATTATTAAGTCAGTGAGTCACGTGCCTAGAGTGTCCATGTCAACACAAACAGACATTACGTTGACTTTCATATTGAGAACAAAACGTCTATTGCGTCATTACTTGTATAAATTTTTATACACCAAAATTGTCTGCGGAAATTTTCAAGTAAAACACAATGAAATTTATTAGCATTTTTTTTTTCTGTTATCAATGTGAATTTTTGTTTAAAAAAAATTGGGTGTCTGTAAACTCAAGTACCGTCATAATACGTGACAGAAAATTAGAAAATGTTCTTTAACAAGGAATTTCAGTTCCACACTTAGATTTCAAGATTATTTAAACTGCGTTTTTCTCGACACAGAGTGATAAAGCTCGTATAATAAAGAACAGAAAATTTTAAATGTGACGAGAAGAAAAAAGCCATTTAATCATTTTCAATAAATCATATCCTCAAAAGTGACATCTGCGTTTTAAAACATTCACAAGCTGACAGACGTTTTATAAGACAAGCGGAAATACACTCATTTCAGAAGGACGAATAACGCTGCAAACCTTCATTTAATTCATTAAAGTCCTTTCATTTCAACTCAACCCTATATCAATTTGTAAAATCCTCATATTTTCAGTTACTACTAATTAGTTGTAAATGCGCCTTTAATTTCGACACATTCTTAATAATCATTTCATCATGCTTTCCATAGTTTGATGACTAGGAGTAATATCGGCTCTACAATCATATCAGAATGCATCCTTCCAGTCATCTCTTGCAACGTTCAGATTTATCACTTGTTAAATTAAGACTAACGCTTCCTAACGCTGCCATTTTTTATCAATATCTTCGAAATTTATTTTACCTCTTTTAAAACTGTTATATCTTTTCACACTATAAGATCAGCACTTTCTATCACTGTTATTCCTCTTCATACTATAGGATTAACAATTTTAACATTATGATCCTTATTCCCACTATAGGATCACCACTTTCTATCACTGTTATTCTTCTTCATACTATAGGATTAACAATTTTAACATTATGATCCTTATTCCCACTATAGGATCAGCACTTTCTATCACTGTTATTCCTCTTCATACTACAGGATTAACAATTTTAACAATATGATCCTTATTCCCACTATAGGATCAGCACTTTCTGTCACTGTTATTCCTCTTCATACTATAGGATTAACAATTTTAACATTATGATCCTTATTCACACTATAGGATCAGCACTTTCTATCACTGTTATTCCTCTTCATACTATAGGACTAACAATTTTAACATTATGATCTTTATTCACACTATAGGATCAAAGCTGTTTTTAATAATATATTATCACAGTTCTAACTAAAATCAACAATTCTAATGTTGTCATCAATCTTCACACTAACAGAAAACTTCAAAATATTGGCTTTATTCTTCATATTTAAAACAATACGCTCTCATACTGTTATTGATACTCGCACTGAAAATAATACTTTTTCACATTGTTATGGTTCTTCACAATGAAAATAATACTTTCTTCTCACATTGTTATCCCTATTCACTCTGAAAATACTTTCTCACTTTTATCATTCTTCACGAGGAAAAAAACTTTCTCAGTCTATTATCACTCTTCACACTAAAAGTAATATTTTCTCACATTGTTATCGCTATTCACACTGAAAATAATACTTTATCACATTGGTATCGCTCTTCACGATAAAGTAGAGTTGAACTATTTCAGTTATCTTTTATATTTCTCTAATGTTTCATAATATTTGTTATTAATTAAAAGAGAAACACCGTTTCATCAGTTCTGGTGTTTTACAGAATACATCTTAGCGTCGCATGCATGTAAATACAGTTTTAACTCATCTTATGGTTTCCTGAAGATTTTGTCAAAACAACCATCAAGAAGACGAACCGGTCTTGTGAAATCTTATAATGAGTGAAAGGTCACGTTCTTAGCTGTCTAAAATTGTCTGAATATAGTCATGCACAGGGCCGTTACACACTCTTCTTCCTGGAAATTCGTATTGAGTCAGAAAAGAGTGAATACCGTATTTTTCGGTGTATAAGACGCACTTTTTTACCCCAAAATCTGATGTCAAAATCTGCTTGCGTTCTGTACACCGAAGGTATGAATAATATATATGTATATATATATATATATATATATATACGATAT
>NW_013666079.1:311153-340974 GCF_000517525.1 Limulus polyphemus
TCAAATAGAATTTTTGTTCAATAAAATTATTCAAATGCGACTGTAGCTTTTTTTTTCCCGAAATTTTGTCTTCAAAATAAGGGTGCGTCTTATATTCCGAAAAATACGGTAATTTGTATATAATTTAAATCGTGGTGTGATTCTTTTATGCCAGGTTTGGCGTTATGCGTACAACTTGTCGATGTGTAGACAGCTAACTTCACCTCTTCTGCATCTCTCATGAGAGATCGATATTATGTTGAGTCATAAAAGTTTAAAATGCTTTTGGGATTTTCCATCCGCATTCCAATGTTAATGAAAGAAGGGTAAAAAGTCTTCCTAAGTGTATGTTTATATTAACGTGTAATTTACACTTACTGTGCACAGAAACGGAATACATGCACACTTATATATATATATAGATAGCTGGTGCTTGGAGTTTTCCACACAGAAGGATCACAACTCTGTTTTGTCCGGTTATAAAATAGATATTTGAAAACAGTTTTGACATTGTAAGATATTGGTAGTGTGTTTGAAGAGAAAACAAGCTTTTTCACGGATTTCTATCAAAGGTAAAACTGGATAACATGCCTCAATCAGTTAGTCTCTCTTCCAGTATATTCGTTTGTGTAGTAATGTTTGTATAGAACGTCTAACTTCCGAGTCAACTGTTTGTGTAAATTTTCTTGCTACCAAGTCAGTCGTTGTGATGCATTGTTTTATAGGTCTTCCCTCATTAGTTATTTATGTTGTAATGTTCTAATAAGTCTTCCATCTGCCAAGTCAGCTGCTTCAGTTATAATGTTTTTATTGATTTTCCCTCCGCCGAATCAGCTGTTTATTTTGTATTTTTTTTACAGGTCATCCATCATCTGCCAAGCCAATTGTTTGTGTTGAAACAATTTTTATATGTTTTCCATTAGCCAGGTTAGTTGTTTGAAATGTAGTGTTTGCATATATTTTCCATTTGTCGACTCAACTGATGTATTATAATCAGGACGATAGAAGATCTTCCATTTGTTTCCAGATTGTTTGTCTAGATCTTTCATTTTCATTGTACTTTCTTGTTAAACGTATGCTAATCATCATAGAGGTAATTAAGTTTGAATTGTAATTTGAAGTGATGTGTCACAAGAACGTACAAAAAATACTCAAAATTCATGAGATGTGTCTTATCACTGTGTTAAATATAAACAGAAGAATGTCAAAAACGTGAATACTTCTGTTTGAATTACTTATAATAGTCTGAATATTTTAGTATTTAATGCACTATGGAGTGGGACATACAGGTGAACGTAAAACAATTTATATTAGCATGAAAAAAAAGAGAGAAAAACAGAACATGGAAGTATTATAGATTGTTATTTGCTGTTATCGATACTTTCTACCAATTTGAGTATATTATAATAATAAGGCCTTTAATATGCACATCAGCAATTCACATGACAATTGCAGCCGATATAAGTCATTTTGACTATGTTTGTTTTTCTTAGGTATTGTAATGCCATCGAAAATTGTTCACTTATGGGAAAGATATGTAAACCCTTTCTGACGCAAAATATCCATACATTTAGCTTATAAGAACGTGTTCAGATCATAGATTTACAGTTTCCAAGATAGGAAACTTGTACTTGTACATGGAAAATGGATCAACACTGGGTATAGGACCATCCAGTAAGAGACCTGTAACAAGTCGTACCCTAGCCATGGTAAGCAAAGTGCGGCGTTTTGTAACAGGTGAGAACACATTAACACAAAGATCAGTCGCCCATGTGTTCCAAGCAAAATAATCAATTCATATCTCCGTCTGGAAATGAAGCCAGCTTGGTGTGCGTTCACCAAGATAAGGCTTTCAGTCATACCTCCCGTTTAAACATTGCATATCTCAAGCGACTGAACAACAAGGAAAGTATTTATGCTATTTCATATCAAGACATACCGCCCAAGTCGCTGGACTCAGCGCCTTTGGATTTCTGTGCTGTTGAAACGAAATATTTAACGAATGAAGTTAGAACTAATATTCTGAGAAATGCTACACTTTTAGTTATACTGGAAACAACTGTACTGTGAATTATGATAGATTAAAACTATAATCACATATTATATTGCTAGACGATACATTTTATAACCTTCACTTACACATATTAATCACAGTTCTAATTAAGTTTAATATTTAGATATCGGCCCGGCATGGCCAGGTGGTTAGGGCGCTCGACTCGCAATCTGAGGGTCGCGGGTTCGAATCCCCGTCACACCAAACATGCTCGCCCTTTCAGCCGTGGGGGCGTTATAATGTGACGGTCAATCCCACTATTCGTTGGTAAAAGAGTAGCCCAAGAGTTGGCGGTGGGTGGTGATGACTAGCTGCCTCCCCTCTAGTCTTACACTGCTAAATTAGGGACGGCTAGCGCAGATATACCTCGTGTAGCTTTGCGCGAAATTAAAAAAACTAAACAAACAAAAAAACAATATTTAGATAAACTGAAATTCTCGATTGGAGAAAAAAACAACAACACAAAACCAATAAATACTACCTACATACGTATTTTAGGAACCAAGGTTTACAGCTGGAGAAAGTACCTTTTAAGACGTATTAGTAAATAGTGTCTTACACAGAAAAGAATGATAAATATTTAGTTTACTTTCAAGTGGCTATTAACTTGAGTGAATTTGTTTCCAAACGTTGTTAAGTTAATTTTTAAAAAGTTTAATTTCATGCATATTTCAGTATTTCGTAGAATATTGCTTTCATCACAGAGTTTGGTTTATATTCCAAACGATGACAAAGCGTTATAAACCAATAGGCCTCGAACTTGTGATAAAATCACGTAAACTGCAGGTGGTTTTCTTTCACTTATCTCTCAACCAACTTATAACGTAAACTGCAGATGTTTTTATTCCACGTATCTCTCAACCTGTCACGTAAACTGCAGATGTTTTTCTTCCAACGTATCTCTCAATCTATCACGTAAACTGCAGATGTTTTTATTCCACGTATCTCTCAGCCTGTCCATTTCGGATTCAAAATCATGAACTATTTTTAAACGCTTTTGATTCTGAATCTAAAATGGCCAGATGAAGAGGAATGTGGTAAAAAAAAAAAACGTTTGCAGGTTTCGAGATTTTTATCACAAATTTTAAGCCTATGCATTTAAAGTGTTTATGTACTGTACACTGTCAGTTATGCATCTATTTAAGCATCTAGTAAGAACTAAATATCAAATTACTTTTCACCATAAAATGTATAATTCATATTTTATGTTTATATTTACGTCGTTTAACAGATTTCGCTTGGTAAATTATGTTAAAAGCGGATATAAATTACATAGTTAGATATCCTAAAAGTCGTTGATCACTGATCTCAGAATCAGGGTTAATGCCATAAAATTTAACCCTTAAACTGGTAAAACTTAAATCCATGCGTGCTTTGCCGTAACGCACAGTTGATGATGACATATTTCACGCCATAATGCGGTGGAATCATATACGGGGATTTTTTCACACAGTTTTTAGTGTTGTTATGAGAAACGTTTTTTTAAGTAGTCAAAGGCATTTTTGGTTCAGTTTCAACAAATTTTACAGTCTTTAAAACGCTTCCATTTTCCAAATACTCCTTTTCTAGATTGCTTTTTCATATTACTTTTATCACGAAGCGGTTAAAGAATGTAACTGTGTAGCACTTAAAACAGTTAAATGACATTGTTGTATTAGATATTTATCAAAGAAGTTTAATACATCACACAAAACAATCCAAATAAATGAATGATATACAATCTCATTTATTTGTTCATCCACCCATCTTTCTAATTTATCTGTCTATCTCTAAGTTTGTTTGTCTGTCTGTCCAGTCATCTATCTGTCTATCTCCCTATGTACCTGTATTTGTTTACGAAGTTCAAGATCATGCATGCATTTTATAAGTTCACGTACTTCATTGAACTTCAAAGTTGAAATACACAGCATTAACCAAAGGTGATTAGTTTTTGATCCTAATCTTTAAAACACTTCTGTAAGAATATGTAGCTAATTGTGCGTTTATGGAACGATATCAAATACCACTGAAAAGCCTTAATGTAGTGCATTTGGAAATATATGCAAAACTATTTTGGCGACTGGTAGTTTCTCTTAAGAAATAACCTATACGCTTAAGTTCATATGCAGCAGCTAAACAATTGTAAGGCCTTAAATACATTTTGTGAAATTCTTCGTGTGTTTATTAGTTACAAATGATAGAGCTCTGCTTCAAATGTAGAAATTAATTAAATCATACTGGATCTCAGAATGTTTATCTAGGAGTATCTCAAGAATCAAATACGGCATAAATACATGTTGATGAAGTCTGTAAACAATTCCCTAAACACGCATCTAAGGAAGTCGTTTCTCGAGAGTTTCATACGTGATGAATGTATAGAAATGTTAAAGATTTCTTTAACAAACATATATATATATAGAATCATGAAACAGTTGGTCCGCTGTATAATACCCAATGATGAATTCGACGAAATTTCATAATAATATTTACATACCTAAATGAATTTAGGTTACTATTCGGTGTAGTAAAACGGACTCGAAACCCCGTAGATACGTGATGAACGTATCAACTTTTATTTGTTTTACACGAGACTCCGTTGTTATTCCCACCCTGGTGTTATACGTGTTTTGATATTACATGTTTTCCTGGTGTTCTATATAAAAAATTAATTCAATTTGTCGAACCTATAAATTATTATGTTTTTATTTCACTTAAGAAGTGAAATCTCGTTAAACTATTTTCAAAGATGACAACAGTTTACTTTTAGAACAACTTTAAATAAAGTTTCTTACCAGCTAAAACGTAGCCTTGTTTCTAAATAAAGATTTAGCCTTGAGTACTTCTGAAGTTTATTTGGACACAAATAGGTGTTACGTATTTTACGAAATCATCAGTTGCAATTTCATGAAATGTGACTTAATTTTGAAAGTGTGTGTAAACTTAAGGGAATATTTTTCTTCGCGAATCTGTTATATGGTTCGGTGAAGGAAGAGGGATATAACTTTTTAGCTGCGGCATAGCAGCTCATAGAATGGCTCTGAGTTTGTTTTTTCAAGTACAAACTTTTAGCCCATAGTTCCATCATCTCTTGAGCGATTTGTGATTTAATTACAGTTTTGGACTCGGGGGGTCAGACTCTTTCGATTGATGCACTTGACCACAGTCAAAGTCTCATAGATTAATTTACTTTAATCCTGCATAAAAAAATTCAGTGGTAGAGGTCTTGATGAATAATAAAATCGAATCGGGTGTACGCGCGCCCCATGCTTGGTATTGTTGGCGCACAAATATATATTTAATAAGAAAGGGAAAAAAAAGTTTCATAGATTAATTTACTCTAATACTGCCTAAGAGAGTTTCAAGTGCCGTGGCTATTGAGGATTCCCTCTTGTTTTGTTTTTGGTCAGTGTCCTAAAAGAAGATGACATATTCGTAGCCAACCTGTGATCCAAGTTCTCGCATTGTGACTGAACGGCAAAAACGTGTCTAGCTGTTGAAGGTATACTCTGTTTTCTATATACGCCTTACGAGAATGGATAATCAATCATCAACACAATAGGGTTAAATATTTATTCCAGTGTCGTGTACGTGGAAAACTAGTGTTAATTGGAACACGGGTTACACGCTAGAGGGCCGAATGAAATGTGTGGCGGTTAGTATGTAAACTATGTAAGATTACCATAACGTTGTTTCATAAAAGATAGCACAAAGTAGAATGAATCGAAGCAACTTCAACAACTGTTACAATGCCAGCGATATCTGAAACAAGATTCTAACGATGTGCTACAACACTTTAAAAAAAATCTTTCTAGCCTGTGTTAAATGATCTTGGCACCATGCCCTTACCAAACATCCAGATAAACCAATACAAGGTGGTGAGTCTAAAAGGACTACAGAAACGGAAGTCGACAGACCACAGTCTACACTGACAAAGCTACCTATCTATCTACCCGAGACGGAGTTCCTCAAAATGAGCCTGCAGTACAGTAGATGCCGAGAATAGCCCGACATAGAGAACGCAGTATCGACAATTTAGTAAGAATTTCAGAGCACCTTCGGCAGTTACCATCTTTTAGACGAGCGTGACAAATGTTTGAGAATTTCTAGGATGGGCCGGAGTGCTGTGCCCTTCAGCATTTGTCCTTTTCTCTGAGACAATCAGACTAACCTAGGTGCCAACATAGGGTGATGTCAGACCACCCTAGCTCACTCCAAACTCACCTCGCTTGTCAAAGATATGAGACCCTGGTTTCGATCACTATTTTCCGTCATCAAATTCTTGGAAACTTGGGTTAAAACGGTTGTTTTCGTTTTATTACCAGTTAATCTGGAGTTCACTAAATTGATAAGGCGAAATACGAATTGGAAAAATCCAGTGTAGAAATTAAAGCATAAAACAGTGTGGTCCTTTGCATCTTGAAAAAAATAAATACAAAATATTTTTTTGCGATTTAATTCATAAAATAAACCAAAATAACTTTAAAAATAAGTCATAAGTAACTCAAAGTTATTCATTTCGTTTTTCAGTCTATTTACTTGTCCGGTTGTAGTTCTGGTTCTGCTTACACGTATAGGTCAATGGACAATTAACAAAAACAGATTAATAATAATGAACTCGTTAAAGAGAAAGCGTATCAGGATATATCTCTTTAGATCAACATGCATTATGGATTAATTGTCTTAACAAGAAAATATTCCTGCAAGGTTTAAATGGGAAGTAGTAAATGATGTACAGTTGAATTGGCAGGAGACACTGCAGCAACGGTATATATCTAAATCTAAAGGCTTCAAGAAGCAACAGGTGATTGATGCTTAGTGCGTTTTCAATAGTTACAAATTTTCTTTGGTTACAAACTGGACACAAGTGCCCTCCCACTGCCCCACCCAGCCCGGCCCACACCAGCTTGGCGCCGCCGAGAGCCTCGACTGTAAATTTGCACCAGAAAAGTCAGTGTGTGTGGAGGGTCCCATAAACCCATGAAATGAGACCACTTCCCCTCCTATAGAACTAGGACACTAAATTTTTCAGTCTTGCAAAATGAGCCACTTTGACACAGTGGTCCGGGGAGGGGGGGGGGCTTGCTTGGCGTCACACTTACCACGCTTATGCTGCCTTTCCTTTACCAAACTTTACTTTGATGGATGTTTCCGTTTCACTGACCACTTGTGGAGACTCTGTACTAATAATGTCACTACACATTTTGGATATTTACAATCTTTCTTTTATAATATAAACACCATTTCTAATACTGTTTCATCACATAATTAACAAGCTCTAAGTGAGATTTTATAGACTAGAATTTCAGTTTTGGGAAAGAAATAACCTCATTGAACCAAAATTTTAAGGCGCAAAATAAAATTGGAATTTTATCATTATGAAGACAAATCACTTCGTCATAGCCAAAACACGGCCGTACAAAGTTGCGCTGATCTAGACAATAAAGCTTTCGCAACCATTTTCTTAACATCATCAATATAAATTATTTATTGCGACGCTAAACACAAACTGTCTATTTGTGTATACGGTGTCTTAGGATGATCACAAACTGTAAGCTTATGTATAGGGTCTCTTTTATTGCTATCCTAAACACCAACTATACATTTATATATATACGGTGTTTTTTATTGTTGGGCTGAGCACAAGATATCCATTTATGTATGCAGTGTCTTTTATAGCTAGCCTAAACATGAACTGTACATTTATGTATGATGTCTTTTATAGCTAGCCTAAACATGAACTGTCCATTTATGTATATGACGTCTTTTATTGCTAGCCTAAACATGAACTGTCCATTTATGTATATGACGTCTTTTATTGCTAGCCTAAACATGAACTGTACATTTATGTATATTGTGTCTTTTATAGCTAGCCTAAACATGAACTGTACATTTATGTATATGATGTCTTTTATTGCTAGCCTAAACATGAACTGTCCATTTATGTATATGGTATCTTTTATTGCTAGCCTAAACATGAACTGTCCATTTATGCCACATACCATGTCTTTTATAACTAGGCTAATACGAACTGTTCATATAAGTATGTGGTGAGTTTCCTAGCTAAACTAAACAAGGACTGCCATTCGTTGAACTAAACGCAAAGTGCCCATTTGTATATAAGGTGTATTTTGTTGCGAGATTACCACACTAACATGACTGTTCATTTGTGTGTACTATGCATTTTATTGCAATATTTCAGACTAAACACTAACTGTTCATCAGACTTGTACAATAATTTTGGTATTTTATTAGAATATATATATATATATATACATTCTCGTAAGTATTTTGTGACCTAAATTTCTTTGTTATTAGAGCTTATAAATAATACAACAAAATAATATTTGCAACATTCATGCATTATACTTTCTTGATTTGTTAATTAGTCCCCCCCCCCAAAAAAAAACCAATAAAATGTGAGTTTCTCTCGATGTATAATAGCTAATCTTCTTTACAAAATAGATGTCAGTGTTTCAGCAGTTCCTGATTTGTCATGGTTAGGAAAGCTAATAAGTTAGTGAGGTATCAGTATAGTGGAAAGGTTTGAAAATCCTTTCATTTATGACTTACCGTTAATCCTAAATATCGTACTATAAAGATGATCCATTGTGTGTGTCTGTGTGTTAGCATTCGTATTACTGTGATTTTTTGTATGGTAGTCTAACGGTGTATATGGGATATTTTTTGTAGGACTTTTGCCGAGAAGGAGAATAAAAACACCCTTAAATGGGACGCATGTCCGCTATTTATAGACTTTTAGCTTTGAATTTAAAGACACAAGTTACTTAACAAGTTAAATGAGTCAATTATTACATTCCAAAAAGCAGAGCATGCATAAAATAAGGTCATTAGGAATTTAATAAGAAAAGAAAGAGGAAAGGGGAAGATTATCTAACATTGTTATTCATACAACTCTTGCTTCCTTAACGGCCACACTCAGATAGTGGTAATAAAAATCAAATGGAGTGAAAAAAGAAAATGTCAGACAGACAATTAAATGGTAATAGGATGAGTAGAAATAAATCTAGTTTGTTATACAGTTCACTAGTTATACATTTATTCAGTTACTGTGAACGAGTTCATAACCACGTTGTAGTTTAATACCTTACTCTGCTGTTTATTCAGAACGGGAGAATGTTTTTATTACAATATTTTTTAACAGTTCATTTTGTTAGGGTACTGTTGAGCAATATAGAGATAGCAAAATTATATCACCACACGAGAAGTATGAGTAAATGACATTAAGAGATACAACCCTAAATTTTCCAAATTAATTATATTAGGTATAGATAAGAAGAGATAAAGAAAACAAACCAACCAACTGAAGGTCATCTGTTTAAAATAATATGCTGTCGGTTTTAACCCATAATTCGATCGATCAGCACCACATTCACGAGCAAGTAACCACAAGAAAGAAGTTGCCTTGTGTGCAGTACATGGTTGATACAATAACAGTGTGGTGTATGCAGTACATGATTGGTACAGTAACAATGTAGTGTGTTTGTGTACGTGTTTAGGAAGTTCGACTTTACTATACTGAGGTGTATTGGTTATCAACCAAATAATGTTTTTAGGTTAAATAAGCAGGAATGTGATCTTTATGTTGGTAGCAAAACTGATACTCAAGAAAACTAGGTAATTCTAGTTTAATTATTGTGCATTAATTATATTGTCTCACACAGTGACATTATATACATACGTATGCTAAAGATAATGTACGTCCATAGGTTGAAACTGTTCTGTCTACGTTTAGTTTTCCAGCTTATTATATTGGTGGATATGACTATACATACAATGTAAAAACTCATGATAGCAGACTGAACCCTTCTGTGTACGTTTAATTTTCCAGTTTGAACTGGAAAGCCAAATGTAGATAGACCAGTTTGAACCTGTTTCCATCGGTTTTTACATTGTACATATATAAGTATTAATAAATACCTTAAGCTGGAAGACTAAACCTAGACCTAGTACTTTCAATCTGTTTTCGTAGGTTTTACATTGTACATGTAGCCATATCGATAATTATATGGAAAAGTAACCGTAGACAGAACGGTATCAATTTGTTATTGTAAGTTTTACCTTGTACATATAGTCGTGTTAATAGATATTTGTCAATTTGACTATACATGCAAGATAAAAGATTGAAACTGTTCTGTCTAGATTTGGTTTTCCAGCTTAAGATATTTACCAATATGATCATATGTACCAACAGCCTGACCGAATAAACTTGTTTGTTTGTTTGATCCAAACTTTTTCCTCAAAGCTACACATGTACTATTTACGAATAGCCGTCCTTCATTTTGTATTGACAGATTAGTACCCATCGCCAACTCTTGAGCTATTCTTGTCTGACCAACTGATGAGATTTGAACGTCATAGTTATATTGCACCCACTGCTCTAAAGTGAGTAGCACGAATTTGTGGCAACGGGACTTGAAACACGAATCCTCGGATTCAGGTTCCGGACATGCTAACTGCTAGAAAATCGTATGGCGCAGGTTGAATAAGTTGAATTCACTAAATAACTGCTTCTTTTCATCCTTGAATAGCTTTGTTAGGGCCAGGTTGAATCTGATATACGTTACTGAGGGAGAAGCAAAAATGTTTGACAACGTTAGTAAAATAAAAATGTATCATGTACAAGCAAATCGTTACACCTTACACTTTACAGTTCCTTTACCGCTTACAGTTTTTTAGGAGTTCAAAGATTACATTAATCCAACTTAATATATTGAAATTCACACCTCGAATCTTAAGATTAGTGCTAATCCTCATGCTTTTGTTTTATGATAATCAGCATACTTTATTAGCTCGGCTGGAAACTTTCTGAACGTTTCAGATGTCTTGATCATAGGAATAATTATTCTAATACTACGTAGTATAAATGAATCTAGCTTTTAAAGCGTAGTAGGGTTAACTACCTTGTACTTGTAAAAAGTACCATTCTAGGGTATAACTTCATATTTTTTAAAGCAATGCTTGAGTTCAAGGAGAAAATGAAGACCTAACAAAAGATTCGATCAATTCCTTTGGACTTAGAGTAGGGATTGGATAGATTATATTTGAAATAATTTGTTTGTTTGTTTGAAGTTAAGCACAAAGCTACACAATGAGCTATCTGTGTATCGAAACCCGGTTTCTAGCGTTGTAAGTCCACAGACATACCGCTGTGCCATCGGGGGGCGAAATAATTTGAATTATTGTGAAAAGTATTATGGAGTATAATGTCAGATGCTATAAGAATAGAAACTGATATTAAATTTATGGCAAAAATATTAGCCAAAGTAAAAAAAAAGCATTACATTTAGGCTGGGCAATTAAAAAAATAGATTCTAAATTAGAAATCATTCACATTCATAATACTTTTTTTTCAGAGTCATAAAGTATAAGAATTAACATTTCAGGGATAATTTCTGTGATTATCCCAATAATGTTGGCGTAAAAATCTTTATCTGAAAAGTTCAAACAAACGTAAACTCCCAAGGGCTCTCTTTTTTATTTTCTGCACCCAATTTTCTATTTGTTTGTTTGTGGTTAAGAACAAAGCTACACAATGGGCTATCTGTCTGTGCTACGCCACATGCAGGTATCGAAACCCGATTTTTAGAGTTATAAGCACTCAGACTTGAGCCACCGAGAGGCTATTATAAGAAATCAACTTGCTTTCAAAACAGTATTATGCACTGTAGTTCAAGTTAGGAAATAGTAATTTTTATGTAACTTCTCTAGCTGTTTTCAGAATACAGTAATAGTTATACTTGTTCATAAATGTAGTTCCTTATGTTTTATACTTACATATGGTTAAACTAACTGACAACTCCATATTTAATGACCGATGTTTTATAGAAAACATATATAAATTAAACCAATTAAAGACTTCATTCAGGTTTACATAAGATAGTTGACATAAACTGAGCCACAATCAAACAGCAGTTAAACTGTTCATCATAAACATTTACCGACGTAATCTGTTAATTTAGAAACAAAAATACAGCTTGTGTGATGCACAATAAATAAGAAATTGAGCTCTCAATATCTAAAAATTGGAATATGATGATAGATTTCATCCGGCATACAAAATATTTAGCACGATTTATAAATACCCATTTTCTAATACGCGTCACACGTTTAAGAGAAAAATGTAATAATTAGAAGTTTTAAAAGTATAAACCGTATTTTGTTACATCCAGGTATTAAAGCTTGAAGCGCCATCTATTGAATTTCTAAAGCTACCCATTTTTTTTTTCACCTGCTATTTAAAAGTATTGCCACGCTTTAATTGAAGCAAACAGAAGTCTTTTAAGTTATATTAAAAACTTTGATCTTTTAAACCAATATCTTCTACTGAACAATTGTTTTCGCTCCAGTAATTACTTGAATAGCGGCGATATATCAGCAAAATAAAAACCAATATAAGAAATTTCGTTATATTCCTTTTTGTACAGAAATACTCTCTTACATTTCGTTTTTACCAATATAGAATTCAAAGATAAAATATGTTTGCCAATCGTTGCACGCTCAGTAATTTGTTAGGTGATCAATTTTGCCAAAGCACTGATTAGAAAATTGCATGCAAACACGCACGATCCGTTTATTCCCTCGGTTCACATCTCAAATTTATCTATTTCTAAATAAGTAGCTGTTTCAGAAAAACCTTGGAAGTTTTATTCCTGACCTACCGACATATTAAACATTTTGTTTGAAGTTTGAGAAGTGCATTCGAAAATGTTCCTCAAGGCTATAATTTGGACATGATTCATATAATTATGACTATATTATGTATTATATGATATTCAAACAAACGCTATGCAATATGCCGCAAACAGCTGAACAAAGTATTAACCGTAAAATTGCAGCATGTTCTCAAACACAGACGTATTCCTGTTGATCCAGCTAAATGCAGTATAATACCTAAATTTCAAGAAGAAAGGACTTTGTTTATCAAAGAGTCTTTTTACGTACGTGTATTGAAACCCAATTTCATCAAATAATATCCACCTGTAGCTGTGATTATTGTTTTGATTATACTGACTCTCCATTCTAACAACTAAGATACAATAATCTAGACGTAACACTCAAGAAAACGATACATTATCATGATGTTTTGACAAACGAGAGAGAGAGGTCTTTTCTATAGAGTTGAAAGAGATGTTGATATATTTGGTATTATCTATTTCTGGAACATACTGAATATGCATCTGAACCAAAGTACATTTTACTCCTAAATGTCACGCTCCGCCAACTGAATCTTTCTATACCCTGTGGCTTGATATCATATATATTTGTTTGTTTTGGAATTAAGCACAAAGCTACACAATGGGCTATCTGTGCTCTGCCCACCATGGGTATCGAAACCAGTTTTCTAGCGTTGTAAGTCCGCAGACATACCGCTGTGCCACTGGGGGCGATATCATACATATATCTCCAAATAAATTGTTTCCAAGCATCATAGTTTGTCTACTAAAAGTATTGAGATTTTCCAGACCTGTTTTCCTCTTTTTTTATTCACACTATCTCAAAAAAGAGTAAATACGTTAGATTTAATATATTAATTTACGCACTTTCTGACTTCTTAAGGAGCTGATACTTCTTTCGGAGTGAGCGACAGCTCGTCCAACACGAATGGAAGAAAGCTTTTCTTGTACATATATTGTAGGAAGTTGTTTGTTTGAAGTTAAGCACAAGACTACACAATGGGCTATCTGTGCTCTGCCCACCACGGGTATCGAAACCCGGTTTATAGCGTTGTATGTCTGCAGACATACCGCTGTGCCACTGGAGAACAATGTAGGAAGTACTTTACCTCAAGGATAAGAAAAGATCTTATTTTAAATCGTGTCCTTTCCCACGCTGAACTGGAAATTAATGTAGCGTGTGTTGAATGTTTAAATGATAGCACTTTTGATAAAAGACATTATATGGCTTCATAAATAAGTTTATATAATGACAAAACATTTGTACAGCTCGTTTAGTAATTATTTTGCAACGATTCGTGACGTAAAACAGAGAACACAAATCCCCTGATTATGAATGTTATAAACTCATATATACATACTACTTGCATTGATGGCTGTGAGTAACGTAAACAGAGAACACAAATCCCCTGATTATGAATGTTATAAACTCATATATACATATTACTTGCATTGATGGCTGTGAGTAACGTAAACAGAGAACACGAATCCTCTTATTATGAATGTTATAAACTCATATATACATACTACTTGCATTGATGGCTGTGAGTAACGTAAACAGAGAACACGAATCCTCTTATTATGAATGTCATAAACTCATATATTACATGTTACGATGTAAAACGGACTATGTATACAGATGCGCACACGTTTATATACTACCTACTGTGATAATTTCATGTTACTTATATGTTAACAAACCTTAGAGTTATGCATAAAAAAGAAAAATCAGTAATTATGACAAAGATTAATATGAATGTTTAAAGAAGAGTTCATAGGTCAAAAATAGTGTTTTCAGCAATAAGTTGCATATGTTCAACAAAATCATCTCTAGACCCGTTACAGGGGGTCACTGTTGTTATGAACTATCTCTGTATGTAAGAGTTTTGTATATTTTCCGTTGCAACTTTTAAAAACTCACGTGGGGGGATATTCACAACGTCGTAACGAGTAACATTGACTTTATAATTACGAACACTGAACAAGGGTGGAAGTGTATTTATGTGTTTTCTTATAGTAAAGGCCACATCGGGCTATCTGCTGTGTCCACCGAAGAGAATCAACGCATGATTTTGGTTTGTAAATCCGAAGACTTACCGATATCTCAGCGGGGGACCGGGTGGAAGTGATTAAATTAAAAACTTTTTTAATGATTTGATTTTGTAAGCAAGCACTTATTGATATGCCCGATTTTTGTTGTTGTTGTTGTTAATAGTACAAAAAGGAAAAAAAGGAAAAGGTTATCTGCTACTCATTGCTTTGCGATGTGTTAGCTAAGACTTCGTATAAAATAAGAATGCTGCTCTTCAGAATTAAGAAATAAATTTATTTCGAAATATTCCAATCTCATTGCTGCCTTCACAGAAGTATATATAGAAATTTATATATATATATATAACAAAAAATTCCCGCTGCTTTTTGATGAAAATATTTCCCAGACTAATGAACTCTGGGATGACGGTTTCTGTTTCTCAGACTTGTAAAACCGATCCACAACAACATTAGCGTGTTTTTGGGATAGCTAGTGCACTGCATAAATAAATGTTTCTAAGATTTTAAGAACATTGGTATGCTTTTAATCAGCAAGTTTGTTATTACATTGGTTTTATTTGGGATTTCGGATACGATATATGTAATCCCAGCTCTACTGTCCGGCATGCTCGCCATTGGGCCGAGCTCGGCCCTCTGTGAGAGATATGATATGCAGTTCTTGTTAATACTTCCCTGAAGACGGCAGCACAGTATCAGCCGAAACATTGAAAATAAATTAATTAATAATTTGTAACTAATTAGTAATTACATTGAGGTTATGGTGTAAACTAGTAACCATGACAACAGATGATGTCCAGTTCCAACAACCTTATCCCACGTTGCTATAGAAGTATGATTAAATTTGGTAGATAACACGATATTTAATAAACAAAATATGTTCCTTTGTTAAACTTTAGAATGTAAGTTTGAGCTTTTTGATTTTGCATAGTTTAGAAATAAGTAGCAGTCAAACCAGAAGTACAACTTATTGAACGGTTCACATCGGGTCACATTTAAACAAGAACAGTCGGCGCTTCAACTTACTCTGCCTCGTATTTGATGACAATAATAAAAAGATCCTTAAAAGGTTACATTTTTTAACCAACCAGTCATAGGATTAGAAATAATTTTTAAGATTATACCATGTAAAAATATTGTTATACGGGAATTAACCCAGGTTTTCCTCTAAATTATGTCCCCTGTTGGTTCAGCGAGGTTCGATTTCCCGCTGTGGACACAGCGCAGATGCTCTCTTGTGTACTTTGTGTTTAAAATAAACAGACAAATAAATCCTCGAAATAATAAGATAAAATAGTACGATTAACAATGTATTTGTAGATTGATCAGTAAAAGAACTAAATAAACTAACTGATTGTATATACAGTATAAACTAGCACAGCTATTTTGACAATGTTAGGCTTACATACGTAAATAGGGAGTTCAACAAATTTATAATTCACTTTTTTTTATTAGATATTTCAGCCGACTAATTTCAGTAACACAGTTACCATCGTTAGAGCTAATGACTACAGTGTAATCGCTAGCCTTGAAGATGGTAATTGTTTAATCAATTTACTTGATTCTTGAAAAGAAAAATCGAAGTTACAGATTTCTTAGCAATGTATTGGGTATATTGATTGTATAACAAACCGAATTAATTGGCTTTGAAAATGTTCGATATGTTGGCCATACGTAATGCCTGTTACGAAATGAAAAGTCAAGACTATATATAATGGCAATAAACAAGATCCGCATACCCTTTGGAGCTAAGCCAGTATGAGCATAAACTGCATACCTCAAACCCACTATCCTAGTGTTATTCCAAGATAAACGGACATTGCATACCCCGAACCTTTCGTTTTGAAACTAAAAAAGAACAAACAGAAACCTTCGTTATGCAGCTATAGCATGGTGAACAGAAACCGTTTTGCATATATCTTTTGTTATGTAGCTTTAGCAGGGTGAACAGAAAAGAAACCGTTTACCATAAACCATTTGTTATGCAGCTATAGCAGGGTGAACAGAAACCGTTTACACAATTATTTCGTTACGCAGCTATAGCATAATAAACAAAAACCGTTTACCCCAAACCCTTTGTTTGTACCTATGTCAAAACCCACAAACCCCAACGTTTCCTTTTGAGGAATCTATGCCACATTCTCCAAACCATTTTCTCGAACTATACCAAAATAAGCAGAAATCGTTTGTGTCAAATCCTTTGTTTTGTAGCTATGCTATAGAAGAAACATTAACCAAAAACATCGAATTCTTTGTTCTACAGACATAACGGTCGCACTGTCATAGCATAAACAGTGGTGGCTACTCACCGTTTGTTCAAATACTCTAACATATTTTGAAATTCACGAATCACATCTAAGATCTTATTATAAGGATTTTGAGTTTGCTATAATTTTAATGTTTGAATTACGTTACTCATAGTATGAAAATTCGATTCAAATTTTACAAATATACCTCAAATCAAAATGAGTTTATCAAAAATGCTAGGTCATATATTACTCCGCAAAATACGTTCAGCGTTATCCACTAAAAAATGGGAATTTCGACAAACATGGACTAACACACTTGATTTTTTCAAATATATGAATGACTGTGTTATTGCGCAGGTTCCGGAGATATCAATTCCTTCAAAGTTGTTTAGGATAGTGTACTATTTACAGCCTTACACGGAACCCAACCCAGTGGAGAACGATAATACATCAACACGGTATGAGATACTAATCTTCATTCTAAACGAATTTTTTACATTACAGCTTCCATAGCTGAAAACAGCGTCGAAGGCTAAACTAACAGCTTTTTACTATATGTATATTAATTACAAAACTTACCGTGTCTCGCGGATAATGGTATAACATATTGTAAAGTGCTCTTAGTAACTACCATTATATAAATTCATATGAAAAAAAAAGGAATCAAATATATTTATGTGATATATATAGAAAAACAAGGTCACTTTTTGTTATCGACACATGTTGATCTAAGTAGATTCTAGGTTCTATCCTTGCAATGAGCACTTCACATTGTTAAACTTTGCGCTTAAACGAAACAAACAGTCTAAGTAAATAGTTTCAAGTTAAAGAGATTATTAAAATGTATAGCTTGAGATCTTAAATTATATTCAGGTCTTTTTCTGGATGGTCCTGGTACCCCAAATTGATTCATATTCTCTGTTTTTCAATCTCATTAAGTACAATGGACATTCTCTTCATAGAAATTCTAAATACTCAGTCTGAACATATCCTTATGATTTGAGTGAATGAAGATCTTGCGTCGGAAATGGTTGTTATTGACCCCTTCTTCAAAATGATCAATTTTCAGTGGCATTAATATATCACCTAAACGCTAAACATTGTCAAAATATAGTTCTGATACATGCCATTTCATCGAGACTTTATATGGATTGTGGTTATCATATGACTTGGTGATATGCATATTCTAAATCGTGTTAATGTAGCGCACCCAATCCTCTGTATATAGTTTATCAAAATACAAACACATTACATACCCACGGACTTAGAAGTTGTTCAGTCATATATATGCACATAGCAACCTTATGTTTTTCTTTGTAAACTTTATAAACCTAATCTATTTATCCACGTGATTCTAATTCTGTAATATTTAATAAGGTTCTGAAAACTCAGACTAGATGTCTAGTGATGAATAATTTCAAACAGCTCCTTTAATTAATTTTAGTATCTACTTCAGCAATCACAGCCAAAGTCTCTGGATTTTTAATAGCAAAACAAACAAAGGCTGCAATGAAACGATTACAATAATTTGTAGCTGGCAATGTAGTAGCGGCAACCTCTCAGATGAGCTCCTTCCTTTCTCCACCAGGCTCGGCTTGGCCAGGTGGTTAGGGCGCTTGAGTCGCAATCTGAGGGTCGCGGGTTCGAATACCCGTCCCACCAAACATGATCGCTCTTTTAGCCATGGGGGCGTTATAATGTGACGGTTAATCACACTATTCGTTGGTAAAAGAGTAGCCCAAGCATTGGCGGTGGGTGGTGATGACTAGCTGCTTTCCCTCTAGTCTTTCACTGCTAAATTAGAAACGACTAGCGCAGATAGCCCTCGTGTAGCTTTACGCGAAATTAAAAAAGACAAATAAACAAACGTTATTCACCAAGCGGTGGAATTATTCAGAGATCAAGTTTCATTTTACTGACCGATAAACTAAAACGTTATGCGTAATTTAACATGTATACTAAATATACAATTGCTACAAAGTTTATTGCGTTTTGGTTTCATCACCAAAATAACTACAATTAATATTTTATTAACATCAAATGAATGAATGTCTATTCTTCTGTTGTAAACCCATATTTTCTTGTATATGCGTTTAGTAGGTACACCGAGTTTATCCACATCATAACATTAAGTACCCTTTAAACGACTTGTAATGAATAGCCAAAGAAAAATATATATTACGTTTTTTAAATGTACCATTGAAAATATGTTACCTATCTTGTCCATAAACGATATCATCAGTACAACCACCACAAAACAATCAGGAATCAAAATACAATTTTAGGATTATGAGGAAAGAATTGAATGCTGGCATCCTTCTTGTTCGCCATTTTCTCTTCAGAATATTTAGTATACAGATTAGTTGCAATCCGGTATAATGTTTGATTCTTTTTTGATAAAATCACGAATTTCACCGACAAAATGATCTTGCGTGTGTTGACAGTGACTGTTAGCTCCTATCCAACATTCTTTTGAACTTCCCAAGCGATAATTTCCTTTGAACGTGACGTAAATAAATGAAATGACCATCTCGTGAGGTGCCAATTGAGGTAGACACGTGCACCGACTGCCGGAAAGATTTCGTAAGACACAAGTTTTTTTGATACAACCTACAAAAACTAGATAAGTTTAAAGTTGGGGTTCCTTTTTTCGCTCGATTATTTTACCCCATTTGCCAGTAAGGATAAATGAACTAGAACTTGACAAGCCTGCTGTTAGTGACAGACCCAAAGATGATTGATAATTCAGGAAACAAATATATGTCTAAATGCTATCAACTAAGGCTAAGACAAACGTATTTAAAAGCAAGTTGCTTGCTAAATCAAAAGGTCCGCTAGAACGTGTTTTTAATAGTTCGAATGATTAACGTTTCAGTGTTTGTTTTAGCGCAAAGTCACATTGGGCTATGTCTGCGTCCACCCTGTGGAACTGAACCCCGAATTCTTACCGCTGACCCACTAGGAGACATTAATGCTTCAAATACCATATCCCAACTATATATAAATTCAGCTATTTTATGAGTAGGCAAAGGTATTCTGCGATCAACTTTAAACGTGCCCCATTCTTATTATGTTAATAATTTATATTAAATTATGATTATTTGCTTTTTAATTTTTATTGTTGTTCGACTATGGTACTTGATGCATGTGGTTTTATGAATTTTATTAAATGGCTAGGTCAGTGACGTGGCGTTTTTAAACAAAGGTAGGGCACACTGACACTAGAGACGTGGAATAGCTGAAGCTGATTTTGATGAGCCTTTTTTGTTTTTGAGCAGCATAAACATCTCCATTCTCTTTTAAGCTCAATAAGTGTGCGACTTTGGAAACGCAATAACGACCTCTAACAACCTTCAGTTTCTGAGAGTGGTTAGTATGTAGTTTTTCAATAAAGAAATAAATATTATCAACATTAAGCCTACTTTTACTGATTAAATTATGCTTTATTATTGAAATAATAGAGTTTGTTGGTCAATTTTTCTGTTACTGTGAGTTAATTCAGTTTTACGAATACTGAGTTTGTGTTTCCACGAAGAAATATAGAGGATAACGTGCTGTTCTTAAATGGTAAGTTAGCAAGTAAACTATATTAGTGTATACTATGAATATGGGCTATTAGTAAATATTAGTTAAACTAACTTGTAAAACATGTAGCCGAAGAAATATTTCGTTTTATTTATCAGTAAGTGGACTGAATTTTCCATTCTTCTTTTGATAAATAATTTAAAAGAGACTGTCCAACAATGGAAACCGTTACAACACTGGTATCAAGAGTGGGCCTATTTTATAAAACATATGGAAAATGAATTGGTAATTGCAAGGATAAAACCAGTCATACCTTTCTCTGCATCCACTAAAACTTCTATCCTCAATCACTATTAATTATGAAATATGTAATATGAGAATATATATTGGCTATTCCTGTTACCATTACTGTTTGTCCACATGTGACTGCAGAACCTTTCTGAGCTACTCTAGCTATACTACTACCTCATTAAGTAACGAAATTTCGTAGGCAATTTCCACAGCATTTCCAAACGGGAGATCAACAGAATATGAGGAAAAAGTACTATGATAGGTATATCAGGTGCAATTCGAAATCATTTCAAACGTGAATGGATGGGGTAGTGAACAGAAAGCTATTCATCTTGATGCACATTTAAAAGGATCAGCTTTAGCAACAATTAGCAAACTTCCAATTGAGAGTCGTAACAACTACAATCATTAGTGACCGCCTCATAAAACAGATTTTGATATCATATCAGAAGGAATTTTCTAAAACAAAGTTTAGGAGCAGAGTAAGGAGGAAGGGCGAAACCTTAACTGAACATGCGAATAGGCTTGTCCAGTTATCTTATACAGATGTTCCACATGAAATGATGGATTTGTTGGCACACGACTAGTTTATTGATGCCATATTGGATGAAGATATTCGCATTATACTAAAGTAAAGTAAGCAAATAAAGAAACAAACATATGGGAAGGTGACAAAATAAAGAAATTAGATTGTTGAAAATATATCACCTTAAAAAACTTTAGTTTTATTTTCCATTTCCTTAGCGGTGACGTTTCGAGCAAACGCTCTTTTTTAAGCCAAATACAAGCCTGCCTGTATAATTGTCCTCAATTCAGTTAAGGTTACAGATAAACAGCCAAAAGCATCATCTAAAAATTATTGGTTCATGAGATCAACAAGGGTGGGAAACTTCAAGTTCTTCTGATGAAAGTCCAGAAGAAACCAAAGGATAAATTAGACAGTCGTTTACTCAGAATGAAAAATGTACACTACAGGACAGTAAGCATTTCAATTGCAATTTTAAAAGGTATATATATATAGCTATAAACCGTAGACAGAAGTCTATAAAAACGAAACTATTCTCAAAAGATGATAGAAAAAGGATATTCCAAGGATGAGAATACTTCATCTGCTCCAGTTGAAATATGGAGTGCGTTATGTCAACGAATTCATTCAACGAATACAATATGTTTATGAACCCGTGTTCTACAGCTACAAATGTTCGACCTAATCGGGTAATTTGAGGTTGGAAACTGTCTACAGAGATGAAGGAAGAAGAAAGACTGACGTGAGCAGTAAGTGGTCATAAAATTCCAGTAGGAGGAAAATTAGAAATCGCTCTTACAGCGTGAAGCTTCTCTACACAACATGATGTGGGGGTAATTGGTATCAAGGAAGAGTGAATATTGGGAATATATTTCATGTGGTTACATATATGTGAAGCTAGACTTACTCTAAACGTTTTCTCAGTTTGTGACCAGGAAATCCCTATGTACTACACAACAATTACACCATCAGTGGCGCAATTTCCAGTGATAATAAGGATGGAAGCACTGGAAATTAAGATAATTACCCAAAGTGTAACATAACAGAATCCAAGAAGTCGGTTGGTCCAAACCAAAAGTCATCCAACATGATCGATTTTGAGAGTACGTCAGTGTTAGAGTGGGCAACTGGTTAACTTTAGAGAGGACCTTGATAAAAGTTCTTAAACTTGCTGAGGAATCTAAGGTTCCTGTCGAGAATACTTCCATATTATCACCATAATGGAGCTACCAGTCGACTGATTCCTCCAATCATCTGTAACTGATGATAACTCCCCCACTGATAAGACAGCAAATGTCTATAAAGGGAAAGAGGTTCTTCCATCTTTGAACTAAATGTTATGGAAAATAACACCAGCAAAAATATTTAGTGACTAGACAATTTATAGACAGTAAATGACTAAAGAAAGAAGATTTTGTTTTGTTAGTAAACATTTTTGATTCTACTTTGTTTCATAGATTTCATTACTGATTTAAATGCCTATTATGAATATTAATGTTGTTAATTATCAACAGTTACTTTATTATCATGTATTGTTGTTTCATCAGAGGGAGATTGGACATTACATGATTATCAGCACGTGTGTTAATGACTAGAACCTTCTTGAAAGTTTAGGAAATTATCTGAGCAGTATAAAACGTATATTACGCTAGAGTATATAATTATTCATTAGCGAGCCTGTTATGTATGATGATTGATTATTCGGTTAACGAGTTTGTCTGTTATTGTCAGCCAGTTAGTCAGTTACTATGAGTTTGTTCAGTTTTATGAATATTGAGTTTGTGTTTCGACGAATAAATAGAGATGCGACAAAGTGCCGTAGGTACGAGGGAAGTCAGTAGTTAAGTGAAGCTGTTGTATTAGCGTTTACTGTGAAATTAGGCCTATCAGTGAACATCAGGGAAGCTCACTAATCGAAAAAATAAATATATTTTCTTATCCTTAAGTGGATTGAAGTTTGCATTCTTTTTATTAAATAATTATATAATCCGAAAGAGCCGACCAAACAATCGAAATTGCTACTGCAGTATCATGGTCACATACTACAAAGAGTTTTCAAATATTTTTGCTAAAGATAAATCTATCGTAAGCTAAATAATTTCTACTGCCACCTGGTATATTTAATCTGTAATTAAGATTATTTTATTATAGATCAGGTGTGACAATGAAATGTTATTTTGATACTAAATATTTTAATTTGTAGCATACTCACATTCCATGATTTTAGTTCTCTTTAAAAATGGTGTTTGGAAAACTAAATGGATGCTCCCGATAGCTCAGCGAGAAGCTTGAATACTTATAATGATAAAAATTGGAGTTCGATCCCGGTGGTGGGTAAAGCACAGATGGACATTGTGAAGTTTTGTGTTTAACAACAAACATTCCACAGTAAAATGACGTTGATATTTTCAATATAAAAATTCAGAATATCTTTCAGAAAACTTGCACTTTTGGTCAACAGCCAACACACAGGTAAAAACAAAACTACGTTTCTCAATAGACGTAATGTATTTTGCGAAAAAGAAAAATAGGTCATGTAAGATATCATGAAAATAACCTGCTGAGATCTCAAAGAAAGTTTATTTCATTTATTAATATATATACTCTTGGAAAGGAAAATCCAAAAATTTTGTTTATTCTCATGCTTGATGCAAAATTCTTAATTATCACCTGGTTTGTAGTTTTTGTTTCTGGTTGACAAAATCTGAGTGTAAAAACGTTAAGAATCTTGTCACGTTTCGCCATATTAGCATGGCTAACCTTCATTAAATATTAAAGGCACATACACGCAAGAAATTGTAGTCTGTTTAATGACTTCGGTGTTAGGTAAGCCAATAAAAACCGCAAAAACTAAGATGATTGCTGGAATAGATGGGTGCGAAATTGGACTTCATTAAGATCTATGAGTCGTAAGTAAGAAGAAAACAAGCCTCAGGACAGGTAAAGTCAATTCTTAAAAACTAACGGCTGGTTAGTTCGTGAGAAAGACGTTTAAGTACTTTGAAAGAAATAATGCGACACCTGACTTGCTTGCTAAGCCTAACCACCACGCTTGCTACTATAACGACAAACTACAGTCGAATCCCCCACCTTTAGAAGATGCCATATGATGAATAACCTGGTCTTTCTCGTGACAGAGTGGGCTGGAAGCATCTTTACCACCTGACATTATGGAAATTGTCTTGTTTGTCAAGCAGTAACGAAGAACCAATCGTAAATCCTCACTAGTGCTCTCCTGACAATCGAAACAATAACAACAGACGACCACACAAGGAAACAGCTCGTTACTGAGTTCCCACGGATTAAGAAAAGAAATGGCTCTTATAAATGTGCGCATTTTAAACTGAAACATTAAGTTATATACGAGTACGAAATACTGGAGGCCTATTTTGTCGCAATTCCTTATTATTTATAATATGTATACAGTTTATACACATATATTTCCGGTTTTGCTACAATACAAACAGTGCTTGAAATGAAACACCTAGTGGTTGAATGGATCCACGTTAACTTTTATCATATTGTATCTTAATTCCCAATTATATTAGATTTAAGTTGCTTGATTTTGATTCATATTCAATATTTTTTTTTTAAAACAAGATTTTCGGAATAAGGAGAACTGACCCTTCCGTCACAAACTAAAATTATTTTGTTGATTTTGTATCTTTCTTGTCTCGGAGATAGCACCCAGTTCTTAAAATTTCATCAACACATAGTTTTCTCGTCCACAAAGTATATGTGTGTAAATGTAACGTCATTATTCGCCATATAAATTTATTTATGAAGCCTCTGTTACTCTTTATATAGTTAAATCTCTAGTTTGCAAGGAATATGTTGTATTAATGTTTATTAAAAACGCAAAGTAAAGCCAATACAGATATTATGACAAACTGAATTTCTTATAAACTGAAGAATTTATTTATATATATAAAACTGAAACTTAATTACATTTAGTGCGATTAAAGAAAAATAAGTTTTAAAAGCCTAAATACAATATACTGAAATCTAGTCTGGCCTTTTTCTCAATGTGAATTGGTTTATTTCACCAAACAGTGACTATAATAATTGTTTTATTCTATTTAATTATCTTTCAGAAATGACAATAACAATCAAGCTGATTAGTGGTCCCATTCATATATCGACTGTAGGTCGGGACAGGGAACTGATACAAGTACCAGAGCCAATGTGAAGATGGCTTCCGAACCATATAATGTAGGCTAAGTGGAGAACGACAGTACCAAACACAGGCTGGTATTAACAAGCCACAATGAAGACAACACATGAAATGTACAATACATGTATCTTTGACGAGGCTTAAACCTGCTCAACAGATACAAAAGAGCTTCAAAGAAAAACAGGTTGGTTTTAGATGTTAATTCTATTGTAGAAACCGTCTTTTGTATGAAATGATTTATGGTAGAACAAAACCTCTGGTTTATAACGAATAAACTAAAGAACAATGTATCTTCCAGCATCAGCAATCAAACATCATGTGCCCCGAATAAGCTTTATTTTCTGATTCTAATTGTGCAAATAAATGGTCACGTTTTCACTTACGTGCTTGCATCCAAAACGTAACCTAAATGGCAATAGGGAATAAAATACTTTCCTCAATTTTTTGATTGCGTGATAAAGGCAACAATACCTCTTAAGTGCTGCTAGATGAACGATCAAAATAAATGAGATTATGCAAGCTGTGGTTAACTAAAATGATTGAGCTACATTTAATCCTGAATCTTTCTCCATTGTACCAATGAAAATATATTGGTTGTGGTTCAAATAAATACATTTCTTTTTTACAAGAAATGCTAAAGAGTGGAAAATGAGAGATTCAACAGAACAAGATACCTAATGAAAAGACCACTTTGATGTTACTGAATCCATATGCATCGTAAAACATCCCAAGGGACCGTTTTCACTACGTCTAATAAGTATCGTGATTAGCATGTTTTGTAAAGGCAACGTAAGAAATCAAAACATTATGGAAACAAATATCTGGCAAATGTCTATCTTATGAATACATTGAAAGGCATAAATGTGATTTCTTGTGCGTAATGTTACGTATGACGTAAAACGAAATAGGCTTCATTAATCAGAAAGTTTACGCAGTTTTTAACCTTGGAATGAAATACTTTACCTTTTTTCGCTCAAATAACATAAGAAAATATTTATTTACGATAATAATATAAAATATGAAGTATTTACTTATTCAAGTACCTTTGATTCTTTAAAATATGCCCATTCGTCTGAAAGAAATAGAAGTTTAGGGACATTTATTTTACTTTTTCTTAATATTTTAGTATTTCTGTATTTATACTCCCCATCCACAAAGTTGGAAATTCATGACCAAATCCCATCTGTTCTTAAGTTAGTGTTTTTGGGAAATAAAACGTTTCCCAAAGTCACTACAAGGCCTTTGCATAGTGGTTACATTTCTTTGATCACTTGCCATGAACCTACATTGCTAGATCCAGATATTAGATATCATTGCGTTGTTTGGAGTAGTGTCTAACCACCTAATTAAGTAATTAAAGTCGTTAATAAGCTAACAATTTCTTTAGTATTTTAGTCATGTAATTGTAGAAACATTGATAATATTAAAATAGTACATTTCAGCGCCAACTATACAATGAAACACATTTTTAGTGCTTTGAGTTTGACATCCATCATACTTAGATATATATATACATTTCACGTGACAACGATAAATTCTAACAATGATTGAAAGACTTCGCTGTCACTGATCTAAAACAATTGGTTTAAAATGCATGTTGGGGCAATTAGTTATGAAGTGTAAGAAATTATTAGCAATTTTTCTGCAATTCTTTGCAAGACTTCTAAGTCTGCAAGTTAATTGCAGCTTTGCCAACTTTAACTTTACGTATCAGAAGTTGGAAAATTACTCTTGTTGCTAAAAGTCTTTCAGTTCATTTTTTTAACCTTTATTGTTTAATTTTAATTCTTCCCAAAATTTTTCTTTACACTTTGATTTATTACTACTGTTTTTTCCTTCTTTTTTCTATCTTTGGAAATACGAAAGTAATGATGATGATGGTAAAGGAAAAGTAATCTTATCTGAATATAATGTATATGATACGAACAGGATTAAAACCAGTATTATGGTTTGTTTTATTAGCCCTTTTTTTTAATGCGAAGAGAATTAGACTAACGTCATTAAGTCATTACAGTTTGTTAGAGAAAAATGTTAACTCTAATACAAGCCCCCACAGGATGTATTACTGGTCTTATCAAGTAGTACATTTTATCAATGTTTAATCAGTGTTTGCCTTTTTGACGCTTGGAGACATTGGAGTCGTGAGCTGAATCCGACGTCTAGGTGCTGTATTTCTTTAGGTATGGGATGGGAATATTGTCTCTCACCAAGGACAGCCCCACACTGTCAGAAACAATTAACAAATGGCCGTGAATGCGAATTTTACTTAATTCCGCCATTTCCGCTAGGCGTCCAAGCAGTGCCTCCACGCATTGTCAAGTCTGACCTGGTTATCAGCTACTTAGACGCCAAGAAAACAACTTCGTTAATATTCTAGACTTGCAAGTCTTGAGAAACAAACGCACACACACATCACACACACAAACAAAAAATCGGGACAAGTACAGTGTCTTGTCAACTAGGATTGCTACAGGTACACACGTGACTATAATATTAAGAGGTGTGTTTACTTCTTAATTAGAAAGTCGCCGTTCGTTCAGCTCCTAAACCGTAGTCTATTCCTTTTAATATATATATTAATATCCTGTATTTGAGTAAAAAAAAGTAAGCGTAGTTGTACTTGGGTCTTGTATTTAGCCTAAATTCATCAGCCAAGTTCAGTTTGAAGGTAGTAGTCTAGCGTACAGGAAACCACTTTTAACGAACATGGAATCGTCTTGTCATCAATCATTATTAACGACAGTTGAGAATGCAATGAAAGTAATCACTCATTACTCTTTTTTCCCATTTGTTAGGAACCAAAGAAACACAATCCTATAAAGGAAATGCTGTGTGAAGTATTTTTCCACATTTAATGTTCTTAAAAGTCAGAAAAAAAAATAGTCGATGTCTTAAAATGGCTACTTTTAGTTATTATATACTTAAGATGCACCCCACCCCCAAGACTTGAATTTCAACCATTCCCTTTTCTAGATAACATGCACTTAATATTAAAGTACCTGCATTAATTTTTATTAATTTCTGTTAAACAACACGTCTGGGTTAGAAATAGTCTAACTGACTGCTATAGACTGAGCAGAAGTCGAAACATAGACTTAATTAAATTACAAGTAGGTAGAATTCGAACCCTTAGTTTTGCTAAACTGTTTTTTTGTTTGTTTTGTTTGAAGTTAAGCACAAAGCAACAGAATGGGCTATCTGTGCTCTGCCCACCACGGGTATCGAAAACTGGATTCTAGCATTGTAAGTCCGTAGACATACCTCTGTGTCACTGGAGGGCACTAAACTGGGAATAGTGGAATTATAATCCGTAATTATATTTGTTGTGTGGATGATCTAACAATAGAAACTATTGAGTTTGAATGTTCAATTTTCTTGTTTTCAATTCACAAAACTATAAAATTCTCAAGCAATACATTGATTTTCAAAAGCGGACGAACATCGTGTTTAAATCCAATAGCTTGATGTACTTAGAAAACTTCCGCGGCAAATGTGGACATGGGTTTTAATCTCATTCAGTATCAGAAATTGAACAACAATTTTATAAGGCTCGTATCTTTTCACCAATGAATTAAAATATCGGAAATGGATCCAATAATAGATATATACTTCAGTTACGTGTTATTTTGGAAACGTAGAACAAATAATTAAATTATGCTTTTTTTTTTTAAATAGAGGTTTTGCTTTGCCATACCTAAAATATCATAAATTCCAATTATCTTTTAATTGCTCTGTGTAGTGTATTAATGCCAATTGTAAGAACATATAAGTTCTTATAAAGTAAAAATAAAAATTAATTTAACAATATATATAAATCACACTATTATCTGTTGTACCCAGTGCCGACGAGGCCTTTCGTTCAATACCACGGCTCATCAAGTCGACTGGGATGCAACAGGCATAATCAAATCAAATGGAAAGTTTTACCTGAATGAGAATGAAGTATATACTTCGTACTTTTATTTCTTCGTAGTCTGAAACAGTTAAGAAAACATAAACTGTAAGTGATATTATGACACAAACAATCGAAGTCTCATAAATTTGCTAAATAATGAGTTAGCTCTATAATAAAGGATGTAGAGAAAGAAATCCCCTTGTGTCGGTATACTTGCATAATAAAATAATCTCAATCTCTTTCTCTATAACCCCCAAGTGGCGCAACGGTACGTTTTAAGGCTTACTACGTTAAAAATTGGGTGAGCACAACACAGATAGCCCAATGTGTAAATTTGTGCTTAATAACAAGCAGATTTTTCTCTCTCTCTCTCTCTCTCTCTCTCTATATATATATATATATATATA
>NW_013666079.1:341927-353369 GCF_000517525.1 Limulus polyphemus
CTAGGTTAATTAATAGTGTAAGTAATAAAAAAACATTTTGTAAATGTAAAATGATGTAGGGATGGCAGTGCCTAAAATAATGCAAACAAGAATATAGGGATGATACAGGTATATATAAATCATCACTACATGACTTTCAATGTTAGTGATAAAGTAGTTATAGAGTTATCTCGACTGAAACAAGAAGAAGAGAGATGAACAATTTGATGGGTTGTCACTTTCTGGTATGGTATCTTAGCGATGTTTATTGTCTTTTTTATTGGCTTGTTTGGTAGAGAAACAAATGAAAGTGAATGCCAATCATCTTTTAAAGTAAAAACTCTCTTCATTGTTGATTTTTTTAGCATTATTCCTATTGAGTACCTTGGCCACGCCTACATATAGAGTCTACCGACTCTATGATTGGTGTTTCCTTCGCGTAACGTCGGCCAATAGAGAAACAATTAAAGTAATTATTAGATAAATGTTATGCAATGATAAGTTATAGGCTTTGTATTCCAAATACTGTAGTTCATACTTGCTTGTCATTAAGCTGATGCATGGAAATGAAAAATTAAATCACATCAATTCAAAGTACTTTTCTGGTGGCCTGGGGGTTAAGGCACTCGAATTGCCATCTGCGGGTTCGAATTCCGCCACTGAATATGCTCGCCCTTTGAGCAGTAGCGGCGTATTAATGTAAAGTTCAATCCCACTATACAATGAAGAAGAGTAGCCCAAAAGCAGGCAGTCAGTGGTGTTGACTACCTGGATTTATCTTTAATCTGTCACTACTAAATTAGGGATGAATAGAGCAGATAGCTCTGGAGTAGCTTTGAGCAAAATTCAACATACAAACAATTTACTTGTCTCGCAATATTCAAGGCCAAATTCAAACTTTCCCAAATTTCTGATGACTGTACTTTGAACAGAAGAAGTTTTTTGAAGTACACATTATGGCTTTTATTAGACAACAAACATGGACGTCTCCAGGTTTGTACACATTATAGCTTTATTAGACAATAAACAGGGGAGGCCTAGCATGGCCAGGTGGTTAGGGCACTCGACTCGCAATCTGAGAGTCGCGGGTTCAAATCCCCGTCCCACCAAACATGCTCGCCCTTTCAGCCGTGGGGGCGTTATAATGTGACGGTCAATCCCACTATTCGTTAGTAAAAGAGTAGCCCAAGAGTTGGCGGCGGGTGGTGATAACTAGCTGCCTTCCCTCTAGTCTTACATTGCTAAATTAGGGACGGCTTTAGGTGTAGCTTTGCGCGAAATTCAAAACAAACAAATAACAAACTCTCTCTCTCTATACATATATATATATATGCACACACACATACATATAAATATTTTTTTTCTCTGATTTTAAGTATCGATAATCACGTATTATTAACTACTCTACCCACAAATTAATTTCGAAACACAAACCTCTGAGATAACGTGATCTCATTCATTCCTAATGAACACAAAATATAACCAGTAACTTAAGTTACTGTCCCTTACAGTGGCCCAGTGGTTACTTAACGTGCCGAACTGTGGATCCGAAGTTCCGAGAAAAATATTGCCTCCGTCTTTGGGTGCGTAATAATAGTGACGGTAAAATACAATTATTCGATTAGAGTAATGAACGAGTGGGTGGTGTTGATTAGCTGCTTCACTTCTAGTCTATCACTTCAAAATTAGGGACAGCTAGCCCAGACAGTCCTCAAATAACTTGGCTCGAAATTAAACAGCAATCAAACACTTCTATTGTTCCAGTTCCACAACTGAACGAGTCCTTGTCTTATTGTTACATTTCCACAACTGAACGAGTCCTTGTCTTATTGTTCCAGTTCCACAACTGAACGAGTTCTTGTTTTATTTTCGACAGCCAATATATTTTAATAATGAATTTATTTCTATCGTATTATATAGGTGGTATCAACCAGTATTGTGTTTATCTTGGAGGCACACTTAACCCAGTTCCTATACTATTGTTTGAAGAAAATATGTCGATGCTAATTTGGTTCCCTGTACTGGTATAATATAAACATACACTTTCGTACGACTTATACTATCGTATTATATAGGTGGTATCAACCAGTATTGTGTTTATCTTGGAGGCACACTTAACCCAGTTCCTATACTATTGTTTGAAGAAAATATGTCGATGCTAATTTGGTTCCCTGTACTGGTATAATATAAACATACACTTTCGTACGACTTATACTATCGTATGCGTATGTGAGATTCGCATGCATAAAATATCCATATATTTGTGCCCCCCCCAGTGGCAAAGCGGTATGTCTGAGGACTTATAACGCTAGAAACCGGGTTTCGATACCCGTGGTGGGCAGAGCACAGATAGCCCATTGTGTAACTTTGTGCTTAATTACAAACAAACAAACAATCATATATTTGTAAGATACGAATTTAAAAACCTAAAGGCCGTCAACTAAGTCATTAGTAAATAAAGTAAAATGTGAAAGATATTGCATCTAGCCTAAGTATGCAAGAAATATTATAGAAAGGTCCATATAGATAATCTAAATGTCCACATCCTAGGTAATAAAGCCTGTGAATAACAAGTGGTTTGTAGGATAACTGATTTCGTAACTTTTGGAGGAGGATATAAAGTTTTTTCAAAATGAATTCCCACGTGCTCTTTATAAAGACCAGGAACTTCAGTGTGGTCTTATTTTATTTTTCAATATGCCTACTTATTAATAAATAAATACAGGATAATCATAATATACCCTGGAAAGGCGTTTTTATACATAGATTGTTTAATAGAAAAACTACTTCACATCAAAAAACTTAATTTCTCATATGACTTTACAACACGATCATAGTTTATTCTTAAACCTTTCATGTAGTTTAAGGAACTGGTCATTTGTATACAATAGAGTTAAATTCACATGGTTCACTTTGAGAGAAAGCACCAAAGTGAATGTAATTGTTTAATACCTCTAGCGAGATCCACAAATAAATGTATTTCTTATTATATCTAATACTATAAAGCATTCTTCATTTGTTTTTTATATACTTTAGCCATTTCATCGTAATTTCGAAGTACAAGAAATTTCAAAACAGACAAACAAAATTGGTGCAGTTTTTCTAACAGGTTACCAAACTACAGAGAAGAGTGTAATTCATTAATAGAGATGTCTGCTACATAGTGTTTAATGATAATAGTGATTACGTCTTGTAATGTTTTAGTTATTGATAACATAACATTAAAGGAGAACAAGGGAGCTTTTGTCCATCTAGGCTATCCTATTCATTAATTTAAACTAAACTAATTCAAAGCCAGCTCTTATCATTCGAATATTTATCAAACTTTCCCTTAAACACCCTTAAATTAATTGCATCTACCATATCTGAAGGAAATCTTGAAGGTAGTATTTGTGGCATCATTTACAAGAGAAGACAGGTGATAAGAATATTCTAGTCTATGATGCTCATAAATTCTAGGTAATTTTCACTGATTGTAGTTTTGATCAACAGTTTGAAGTTAGCAGAAGAAATTAAAGAAATGACAAAAATAGATGTGCTATCGAAAATGAAAAACAACAACAACAACAAAACATTTCTAATCTGAAATAATGTAGCCCTTCTTAACTATAGCTAAGTCGAAGAAAATGGCTACAAGACGAGCAATGTTAGTCACAAGTAGAAATCTTATTTACTTCTACATTTCACCTTATGGATGTTAACTCTACAGGCTTGGCATGGCCTGATGGATATTGCGTTCGACTCGCAATCTGCGGATCTCTGCCCACCACGGGTATCGAAACCTAGTTTCTAGCAGTATAAATCCGCAGACATACCGCTGTGCCACTGGGTGCCAATAGTCTTAGTAATATTGAAGTATTTTCTGGCAGACAACTGCTCCTTTCTTACTAAACTCAGTTCTAACTGTAATAGACACTACACTATCTGCTTGTATGTTTTGTTTTTGTTTGTTTTTAACTATGCACAAAGCTACACAAGGGCTATCTGTGCTCTGCCCACCACGGGTATCGAAACCCGGTTTCTAGCGTTGTAAGTCCGCAGACATACCGCTGTGCCACTGGGGGCTGTATGTTTTGATAGACTGTCATCTAGTCACCACTAATAACTTTAAATACCTTAGTTGTTTTAATAGCATGTGACGTACTTGATAGCTAAAGCAGAACAATGTTCGTGATTATTTTTAAATCATCATTTAAATATATATTGTAGAAAAACCCCCATTGATCAAACAAAAATGATGAAACATCAGTCGGCAGAAAAATACTTAACGGAATACATTTAGGTTGTAATGTAACACAATTTATGAAATTATATCAGTTAAGTTTTATATAGAACAAAGCATAGAATGTGTACTGAAGGTTCTATCATCCCTCTTTAGTGAGTCACAAGAACTATTGATCATCATAAAATACACCCATAAAGCTACTGAGTTACCTAATATTCAAAATTTAATTTTTCCTGTTAACAAGTAATTGGTCAGAATAATTGTGAAACTAAAGGTTAGTTAGGAAATATCATTATTGCTTATACAAATACAACTAAAAATCCTGGAAAATACTACTTCATGAAACGTTTAAAACATTTTCATTTATCTCAAGACAAAAATTAAAAGAAGCGGTTTACAAGGTAAGTTTATCTTTATGTTTTACTTACTCAAGAGTTGCAAGAAAATGCAAGTGCGTATTTTTCAGGTGACAAAAGTACTCCAATTGTTTGGAAAATATATAGTCTTAAGTTTGATGTTTGTTTTGTTTTTGGAATTTCGCGCAAAGCTACACGAGGGTTATCTGCGCTATCCGTCCCTAATTTAGCAGTGTAAGACTAGAGGGAAGGCAGCTAGTCATCGCCACCCACCGCCAACTCTTGGGCTACTCTTTTACCAACGAATAGTGGGATTGACCGTCACATTATAACGCCCCCACAGCTGAAAGGGCGAGCATGTTTGGTGGGACGGGGATTCGAACTTGCGACCCTCAGATTGCGAGTCGAGCGCCCTGACCACCTGGCCATGCCGGTCCCTTAAGTTTATCACCTTCATATCAAAGTTGTATAATTTTGTTACAAGGAGACAAATATACTAATTCCAACAGTATCATTTCATTTAAGATGAAGAAGTGGTATTTAGTGAGAAAAAAATATGAAATTGATACTGAATTACTTGAAAAACTAAGACTAGTAAGCTATTTGTGTAATTGTTTCTTAAAGAAAATCCTATCTTAAATGTGTGTGTTTTTATAAAAAGTTATTTTTCATTGTGTTTTTAATGTTTCATGTAACACATATTTTTTATTCTTTGCATATGATAAATGATTTCCATACTTTCTTAACTTTATCGTGTTTTTAACTAAAATGTGTTTTTACTTTGTCAGATTTTCGATACCAACATATTTAATGGTCAGGAAATGATTTGAGATTTTTGTAAGAATTTCGCCCCTACAGTATAAATACATGCCATAATAGAAATAAAATACTAATGTAGAGTGAGTGGAAAGTAAATAAGTAATGTGCATAACATTGCGAAACAGCCATGGTGTTAGAATGCATAATAACTTCAAAGTGTTTTTTTTTCGGCCTGTAGTATAATTTGAAGCTCAAAATTAACACTTAAATGATAATATATCAAAGAGTTGCATATTAATTTAAACCTAAAATGTCGAGATTTACCCCCGCCCCACCTCCAGTAGTTCAAATTTCAATCTGAAAGGGCTTCTTGTTAGAGAACTAAAACACTACCTTTTTGAAAGAATGAAATTTTCAACACAAAGGTTTGCGTATTTGTTCCACCTTTACGGATTGGAATTTACTCCCCTATTTATAAGTGTGTCTATTACAATTAGTAACACCTAATTTGGCATATGAGTTTTATTTTTTATACCAATTTTATGTACAATATATTTTTAGAAACTTTATGATCAGAGTTTAAAATCACATACAGTAACCTATCATAAAGATTTTTGAAATATTTGTTTTATTTTAGTATGATGCATAAAGTTACACAATGGGTTATCTCTGCTGTGCTCAGTGTGGATATTGAAACCCGATTTGTAGAGCTTTAAACCTTCAGGCTTACCCCTGAGCCGTCGCGAGGCGATTGAAACAAAATTTGAAACAGCTATTTTATTTATCTAGCGCCATCTATGATCAGTTCACTCAACTTACGTTAGTTCTTTTTTATTTCAGAATATTATGCAACACGAATTCAAAAGAACGAGAGAGAGATATACAAATGACAAGCTGTTCGTATCTAGAATACGAAAGCTCAATGCTATTTAGAAAGTTAGAGCCTTGGTTCATTAACATTCTAGTTGCTTAATGTTGTTGAGAAACAAAGTTTGAATTATGTAACAACTACATAAAAGTAGTTTAACACACAATTAGAATCTGTAGTCACGTGGAAATCTACTCAATTGTTATTTTGGTCGGGAGTAACTAGTGACAAGTCTCTGGGATTTCCGAAAGATTATTATATGCCAAAACGTTGAAATAATATATTTTCAAATAATATTTTCTTGTATTTATACAAGTTTTTGAGAGATACTGTTGATACTTTTGAAACTTTTTTTCAATTAATACACTACTCTTCAATAATATAAGACCACTTCCAATAATAGCAATTGATTACAAAAACAAGAAAGTACAACATCGCAATTCCGCAGCTTCATTACGATCTAAGCATAATTTATGCAGCGACATACGATATTCTCACCAGGTTTGCAGTTTACATTGGCATACAATTAATAGTTTGTTTTGAGTTTACTTACTGATGATAAGTACTATTCTATTACAAGTTACAGCGTTTACAGTAAAGAAGAATATTTTAAAAATAGGTACGACGTTTCGATCGCTCATGCGATCACTCAAGAGGAGAACTTGATGAGGTATACGATTTTCTCACCAAGTCTGTAACTTATAGTGACATACAATATTAAATATGGCTTAGACTGGGTGTGGACTATGGTGAGCATGCAGAGTTAAAAACCCAAGATTTGTGCCGCGATGCTACTGAACACATTTCGCACATTAAGCTGTGGTTGCATTATAAGGGTAGCAGTCAATCCTGTTATTCGTTTCAAAGTTGTACAAAGCCCTCATGAAGACGGGTGCTGCTTATTGACTGGTCATTAAGTCAAATGTAAGACTGGCTATACCTGAACTCTAAGGGTCTCTGATCTGGCCTTATACACTATGTATTACATAAAATTTTGTTCAGACTGAAAACTGAAAAAACTATTAATATGGCTTATTTATTTTTACGGCACATGAATTCAGCTCAAAAGTGGGCACGCACTACAAGAATTACGGTGAAATCCAACTATTCAGTTAGAATAGCCCAAGAGTTGGCGGTGGGAACTGTTGACTAGACGCTTTCCCTATAATCTATCAGTTTAAAATCAGAGACGGCTAGCGCAGATAGCCCTCGGGTAGCTTTGTGTGAATATCCGAAATAAACAAACCAAACTTTATTCATGTTTTGTCGTTAATAGTTGTTCAGTCTCGTTCCATGAATAATTAAGTTATATATTTGGTATATGCTATATACAGTCGAAAGAAAGGTGAATAAAAACATCTATGTTTGTCATTTGTATTGCCTTAAGTTTTTTACAAAAGCAACAAGATAACAGTCACTATTCCATAAGCAATGATGCATTTATAAGAACTCAACAGTTAGTTATCCCAGTTTCATTTTATGCTACTTACAAGGGGCGTAGGCAGAAATCTATAAATTGGACAGTGCTACTTTTGGAGGAAAAAGGAAATGAGTGGCAAAGCCATATTGGGGTGTCCGAAGAGATGCTCCCTCGGAAAACATTTGTCACTTAAAAGTGGTACCTCTTGATCGTATTTAAGAGTATTTTAACACTCTTTAAATATGTTTTACACACACATATGGATGCAATTTAGGTGGTGCAATCACATCAGCCGCATCCTCGCTGCCTATGCTTACTTTGATTGCTATAGGTTCGTTTTAGTGGTTTGTGGTTACCATATGTTACATGCTCCACACATCCGGACGGGCACATCTTGCACTGTTCAGAGGTCAGAAGAAAACTCAAAAACATCAAGATAAATATAAGATCCACCATTACACTTACTTCTGTTTCCACTGCACATTAGAGAACATAAATGAACTGTTCTGCATTCTTCACCTTCTACAATGTTTATGATCCTCGTCGCTGTAAGAATGTCAGTGTCGTATCTGTTGTTTGCTTCCGTGTATACGTTACATCGTAATATCTGATAAAAATTGGATAAGCAGCTTATTAAAACATTCAAGTGCAAATACTCGGAATATAAATACATTTGGGGTCGAGTATGAAAGTCTCGGACATTATTCAGAGGTCGTAAAATTTTACAGCTAAAGGTCAACTTTAAGTCACAAACCTTGTGGTTTTGCCCGTGTGTCGTATAGTTTAGGGATTTGATCTTTTGTGAAAAAATACAGTAAGTTAACTTTCATCAAAATGTATAAGATAACGTACGATCTCTAGTATCAAGCATATATTTTTGATTTTAATGATATTCAAAGAAAGAAGTTTTCGTAATGTACATCTTAGATTATATTGTGCGTGTATGAACGTGTATATATATATATATATATGTATATGTAAGAAAATTTATGTTAATCATATTTCTAATTTTTTATATTAAAAGTTCATGAAGCAAAAGTTGTATCCAGAAATGTCGCCAGTATAAGTATTTTTTTAAGTTTAATACGTCCACATTTAAAACAATGTCCACAAGTAGTTATAAAAAGGTTTCTCAGGCGCACATGCAATAGAAGAAAATCTTACCAGTAATGTTACTGTAAACCACATACTGTCCCAACTTTGTAGACGGTTATAGAACAAGATACTCGTTACAGATGACCAACAGTTTGTTCTGAAAACAACCATTCATTAACCTTAAAGGTTATGGTTCGATAAAGTATCAACCCTAATGGTTAAGGTTTTGTAGCATTAACCTTAAATTTTATGATTTGATAACTTACTATCGTCAATGGTTAGGATTGTATGACATTAATGGTTAAGGTTTTGTAGCATTGATCTTAAATGTTATGATTTGATAACTTACTAACATCAATGGTTAGGATTGTATGACATTAATGGTTAAGGTTTTGTAGCATTGATCTTACAAGTTATGATTTGATAACTTACTAACATCAATGGTTAGGATTGTATGACATTAATGGTTAAGGTTTTGTAGCATTAACCTTAAATGTTATGATTTGGTAACTTACTAACATCAATGGTTAGGATTGTATGACATTAATGGTTAAGGTTTTGTAGCATTAACCTTAAATGTTATGATTTGGTAACTTACTAACATCAATGGTTAGGATTGTATGACATTAATGGTTAAGGTTTTGTAGCATTGATCTTACAAGTTATGATTCGATTACGTAATCTTATGTTTTCGACAGACTTACAAATCTCTACATTACTGAAATCTTCAAGTGTGTTGTCAGTATAAAATATAATTGATTATTTACAAACGCTTTATTAATAACTTGATAATCATATCAAAAAATGTATGTAATCGGTTTACTATCTGTTTTAATTAAGTAGGAAACACGAACATAACAGTTAGCTTAGTACAGTAGGCGAGGTTTAGTTAACAACTTGTCTTTAGTTAAGCAGTCTAAACAAACGTACCGTTAAATCCAGACCATGTCTTAGATATAAAAAAATTCTGTACAACAAAACGTGCGTTTGTACTTCATAAGTATATGGTAATTCAAGAGCTATCTCAGAGAAGGTATGTAAGCTGAGAAGAAATTATAGATAGTCTCCATTGATAACAGAACTAATAGTACTCTTCAATAATAATAGACCTAGTAATACTATCCAATAATAATAGACTTAATAATACTTTCCGTTAATTAATAGTATGCCACATAACTAACAATATATATAGTAATATTTTTCATAATACAAGATCTAATAATTGTCTAGTCCCTTCATACCATCGCAAATATGAACTCGCTAAGTATAAAAAAGAAAGTTATATTATGTGGTTAACTCGCAATAAATATATCACCCCGTATTCAGAGGATGCGCAAGATTTGTTTCATTCTTTTGAACTACATTAAGTCCGATATTCTGCGGTGCTTCAATCAACACATCTCTAGTTATTACCACAAACTCTGATGTGTAGAACAAGTAACTGTAGTTCTCAATCTGACGTTATTCTAGATTGTCTCTTACAGCGGAGAATACCCACTATAATGTAATTACAAGTTATGCAGTGAAAAAGCTATCGTACTATTATGCTAATATATAGACAAGAGTAAGCCTTAACTTTATCCAAAGAATATTAAAATATTCGTATAACTGTTATATCTGATCATGAAAACAGTTATAAAAACACTGAGCAACTGAGATGGCAATGGCTAAGTGATCCTTTCTTACAATGCTATAGTTTCTACTATTGATGCAAAAAAAGTTGATTTTCAATTAAAGAAGCATTTATGTTCTTCACTTATTAATAAGACATAACACAAGCTACCTACTGTTGGTCTGGAGTTCTTGGAGATTAACGCTGTTAGTGAGTGCTTGCGTGTTTATTATATCAGGACATCGCAGGGCAGTAGCGGGCCTTTTGGCTAACGAGACAGTTGCCTTGTTGAACCTAACTGTTCGTGCCCAAGATCTCTGGCAGAAAGCGATGGTACACAGACTAGTAGTGTCCGTTTGTGATAGATTCTGTTCTATTGTTGACGGCACGTCCCATCTCTGGGAAGAAGCTCTACGTGATCATCGGGCGCCGGCACCAGCAGAAACAATTCTCGCCAGAATGTTAAATCAATACGCTAGATTCAGAGGCTTTATGTACAGTACCTGTCACACTGTTTCTGCTTACTCTGGGCTTTTTGTTTCCAATATAATCGAAAAGAAACTGTTCTTGAAGGGTTTGGTAATGAAAAAAACCCAGAAAATCAACTAGTATAACACACTGCACATACTTTAAGATTGCAAGACTAATTTGCAATTGTGTTATCAGATGCAGTCTATGAACCTTTCTCTAACAAGTTGAAATCAGAAAATTAGTTGATAATTTCCCGACAATAAAATAATGCTTTCTGCATGGCTCGTTTTACAGCTTCGTCAGGACTTATAATGGTACATTTTCACTTCGGACAGAAATGAATATGAAATCGCAAATGTTTCATAAGTACTCTTACCAACATCTTTTATCACTTGGCAAGTTACCCAGAACCTTCAAATAACGTGGTTTACATATACTTCTGTCGACCATTCTTTCAGAAGCACTCATACTCATTTAATAATAGAGAGGAACGACCAATTTCACTCAAAGTTTTCATACCTGAAAAAAAATTACATGTTTCTTTTTAAAGGCAATAAGGGTAGATAACCTTTCTCGAATACTTTAAATTTTCGGTCCAGTTCCTGTCATGAAATATATAGTTGTTTTGTTTGAAGTTAAACACAAAGCTACATAATG
>NW_013666079.1:353379-370689 GCF_000517525.1 Limulus polyphemus
CCGGTTTCTAGCGTTGTAAGTCCTCAGACATACCGCTGTGCCACTGAGAGGCATATGAAATAGATAGAAAGATAGATAGATGTTTTTAATTCGAATCCTGGTACAACCCGACACAAAATATTCATTAGTTGAATATTTTAAGTTAAACAATAAAAATGAGACGTTTACGAAAAGAAAAATTTCCGGTAATAGTAAAACAGTCACTGTCAGACATCCGGGTTTGTATTTTTTTAAAGAAAACTGGTCAGCGCCTGACCCTAATGATACTCTAAATAACCTCGTATTTAAATAATAATTTGAAATTTTACAAGTTCTTATTAATAATTAGAATATTATCATAATCAGTCATAAAACAAAACTTACGATAACATATTAATATGGTTAACCTAAAATATATTTACATGGTTGAAATATCGTTTTAATAGTAACATTTTAATTGGATAGTTAGAAATAGATTAGCCATGTTGTTCCAATAAATCTGTAACTATACGAAAAGTGTTTTTCCTCCGACAGTTTTTTTTAATCACCAGAAAAAGTAGAACATTATGAATGAATCTCCACCTGATTTTTGCATTTCATTTCTAAACAGGACCCCTAGAAATAAACTTTCTAGTTTCTGATTCTCTCGTGTTTTCCATGTATTTAGAGAATTTCCTACACACTGTATAAAACAAAAGGTGTGATTTCAAAGTTCATGCTCCTTGTTGATATAAGAAATGAAAATTCACGCCCATAAGAGTATAAGTACTGATATTATAAATGTTCACAGTACAATTCGTTCTTACTTGGTTAATACTGAAATGATAACCATTGTCGTAGGAAGCAATTTTGGAGTGGTTAGGCCTTTTCATACTGCCATTTCTAGGAGGGTCTGGGGGCATGCCACACCAGAAAAATTTTGAAAATTTAATGTTATGAGATTGAATCCTGAACCATTTTAACTACAAATACTTCATACACACAACGTAATGTTTTGAATTAAAAGAAGCAAGTTTTAATATATAAGTTGTAGATATACATGCCATGAAAAAGTGTCAAGCCATAGCCCTGATAACAGACGACATTTCGCTCTTACTCGATTCATGCTAATATAATAATAATTAGGCTACAGTTTAATATTACTTGGTTCATATTGGTATAAACGCTAGGCTACTTGGATAGTAAAAGGTAGACCAGAATATGGTCTTACTTTTATTATACTGATATGATAAAAGTTATACTATAATTCTCTTTAATGCTTGCCCTCAAAATCTGACTCGTAAATAACTTAAATAAAAGTTCCCAATAATTATAATTCACTTAATTAATCTATTTCACACCATAAGAATAGTCGTTCATTAAAACTAACAATTTGAATGGAGCTTAGGCCATTATATGTTTGTCATATTCAAACCGGTTGATGAGTCTTGGTATTGGACGAAAGGACTCGTAGGCACTGGATATCACAAAAGTAGCGTGATTAACACATTCTTCTTTACTTTCAGTCATAAGTTCTTAGAATTACTCGAGCTATACTAGAATAACGAAAGATAAATCACAATTTCGTCTTACTTGTTTTTACTTGTAGGTAACAATGAGATCACCGCTCAGTTTTAATAGGTTCATTCCACTGTGATAATAATTAGACCATATCATTCACATTAATAAGTTTATAAATATATGGATATTGTCTATGTTTGCTGGTCTTCAAGTCAATTAGTGTTTCCTTAACAAAATATAATAATTCCGCTTAAAATAATACACTTAATGGTATTTCCTTAAAGACATCTTAGAAGTATGGAATGCTTGCAAACGTATATAATGGTATCTAAAGCATGTCCCGTTCGTGCAATGAAAAACGAAGAGGCCATCACTTTGACCTTACGGACAGGTAGGACATCATTGGCATCCCCTATTCTTTTTGTTCTCCCATTTAAAATGTCCATCTAAATTGCTTGGATCTTGGTACGCACTTTTTACACAATATCTAGTTTATGCAAGAAAAAAAACTCTTTATAATTTGATTTAGTAGGTGTAACATTCTTTAGAATGTGAAATATCAGACATTTGTTGTGAAGATCTGCTTAAAAAAAACAAAACTAACACTTCATTTCATTTCAGAGTTTCCATTTTTCATTGTGTGCCTCAAATCTTTTTAATGTATCCAATAAAATATGTTTTCAATTAAGCTATAATTTTCGCTTCTGACTTCTTCTAATAACACCGTACTGAATGTTTCGTCTGCTCGCAAGTTTCTAAAATACAATGAAAAGTATTCGTTTGTTTGTAATTAAGCACAAAGTTACACAGTGGGCTATCTGTGCTCTGCCCACCACGGGTATCGAAACCAGGATTCTAACGTTGTAAGTCCGCAGACATACCGCTGTGCTACTGGGGGGGGGGTACAATGAAAAGTAACTACTAGGTAATATAAAAGAAAATGAATTATTTCTATTATTGATTATAATGTTTTATTTCATCTATCAAACGAGTCCTAGCTTCTTCATTATTCATCAAATATTTACATTTGGTATTTAACTTTACTCATTGAAGAACTTAAGTAGTTGCTAAAATAATATAAAAATGCTGAATGATAAAATTATTGATCAGTCAAAAAAATAAAAAAATTGACCCAGAATAAATATCAAGTGTCGTACAGTTCGAGATAAACTCAATACAACCGTGATAAAATTATTGAGCATGCACCGATAGCTTCCCCAATGATATTAAAAACAACAACAACAACAATACAACGCTATTTTGGAATAAAATAAAGTGCTCTGAAACTAAGTTGGTCATTACTAGAAGTGCCGTGTTATTTATTCCAACGCATAAGTTAGAGTAACTAAGTTCGTTCAGCAGTTTCAAAAGAGGGAGAAACGTCTCATACATTTTCTTCTATATTGAGAAAGCCCACACGCAATAAAATGCGACAAAAACACTCCAATAAAACTGAACAGTTTGCACTTGCAAACACATGTCGACTTGAAATTTCTGGGTACGAAGATGGGTTTCAAGAATAAATCGAATTACACCCTTATTATGGAGTACTCTAAAAAAATATAAACGCCCAAAAATAACGCACGAAAAATTATTGACATTACTGTTAAAAACAAACTGATTGGTTGAAAATAAGCAGAAAAACAATAAGAAAATCCGTAAGGGATTCATTCTCACCATTTAATCAGATCATCTCATTAAAGTGGTATTTCAATTCTTGAAAAAATTACAAGTACCACAAAACATCCTTGTTTATACAACATTTTAAGCAAAGGTCTGGTAAGATAAGCTACTTCTTTTGTCTTGTAAACTTATACATAGTTCGTTTCATGTTAAAAGCAGTACACAAATTTCGGTAGTTTTCCAATAATTTTAACCCTAAAACCAGTAAGACTGAAATAAACAAGAGGAAAAAAGTTTACTAGAAATTGAGTGACCAGGTGGCAATCTGAGGGTCGCGAGTTCAACTCCCCGTCCCAACAAACGTGCTCGCCCTTTCAACCATGAGGCCGTTGTAATGTGATGGTAAATCCTACTATTCATTGGTAAAACAGTAGCCCAAGAGTTGGCGGTGTGTGGTGATGACTAGCTGCCTTCTCTCTAGTCTTTCATTGTTTAATTGGGGACGGCTAGCGCAGATAGCCCTACTGTAGTTTTGTGCGAAATTCAAAATCAAGCCAAATTAAATTAAAACCTAAAGCTTTACAAAGGCTGAAATTACAGTCAGATTTGTCACAAGAACTTCCATAATGTTATAACATCATGACGAAACCTCTTGAGTAAGAGTCCTTAGTCAGTTCAACATCTCCACCTTTCCTGTTTTCAAAGTTTCTAAAAATGATCAGATCGGGACAGCTGCACCACAAGATGATTCGCGTGGTTTCTTAGCCAGCCCACTTTCACATTTTTATTCTTCTTGAAAAATACAGAGGTTGAGTTTGTTATACTAAAATGATTTTGGAGCCTCACCACGTCGTTACAACCCATGTTCTCATGTCCGGTCATGCTCCACCTGGTGGCTGTACATCATGGCGATATCCAGTATCGTAGTTTCTATTGAAAAAGGCTCAGTAGTTGTTCATAACACAACTCCTCTCCCAGCAGCATTCCATTATCCAGCTATTGTATAAGGATGAAAGCCTCCAGTGTCTGTGTAAACAATCCTTTCATACAGAAATCCATAGACACTGCATACCACTGACCTTTGTGTTAACGAATTATCACATGTTACAAGACACTCCACCTAGCTGTGGTAAGGCTTGTTGGTACCGTACAGTTTTTGGCCATCTTTCTAGAATTCCTTAAACATGCAAATTTCTCCTCTTGACGATAAGCTCCATAAACTTCCTACTGATTCCTGTTGCGCTATTCAGGTACACTGATGTCCAACAGATGGTCAAAACTCACCACAAAATGCAGATTTAGGATAATTAAGCGAAGAATAAATCAAACCCTGACAGAAAAGGAAATACATAAATTTACAAATAAAAACAGAAATCTTTATTCATTCAACAGTGAAGGATATCTATTACTTAACTGGCTACCTATTGCTTTATGCTAAGCTTTATTTGTTTACGAGCGTTTGAAAAGAAAAATGCACACAGATAGATGGAAGATTTAGCATATTTATATTGTATGAAGAGGGAAGGAATTCTCCTCATGTCCGTACAGGACCAAGGCAAGAAGAGTTGTGTCATGCTATGCCTTGAAATTAGACAAGAAGCTCAAAAGTATGGTATACCTTTATTCCTTGCATTACAACGACAATTCAAAATACCATATATGAGGGAGAGAACGTCAAACTCATATGAATCTATGCAGGTTTCTGTGTCATCTTCTAGGATAGATTCATTCATCACACCTAGAGGTGTACACAGAAACAGGGCTAATACAAAACTTATAAATGATAGTCCATGTTGAATTTAACCTCATCCCGGCAAGGAAAGTAGCACGTGTTTCACGACATTCGACATAAATAAACAATAAAACTTTAATTCCATGAATAAAATATGCACATGAACTTGGCAAAACTACGCACATATATCTAACTAAAGATATATTCTGAACTAGTTACAAAAGGGTGAAATTCATAGATGTTACACAGTTATATCATCAGTTACTGCTCTTGCCAAAAAAAAAAAAAAAGAGCTCTAGTCAAATAAAGGGGTTGAAGGTGGGAGAACGTTTGCCCGTAGATTAATACAAACTGTTTACAAATTCAAATGTTCGCATCACAAAATGTGTGTAAACGTATTCCTGAAACAGGAGTTGAACTAATGCATTAAGTTATTGTATTTTGCAAAATTCTCATTATATCCCTATCTAGAAATCCGGTTTCTGTTTTCTTTTCCTGATGCGTTAAGTTTGTTTGGAATCATTTCTGGCCACTATTGGATTTGTGAAACGTTTTTAGCCAAGCTGAAAGATAATACGCCCTGAAAAGAAGTGGACGTTACAATCTCTGAGTGACTTGCATTTATAAACTAGAATAATCCATGCAGTTAACTCAGATATACCGACATGCCGCTCTCTACTGGCAATAAGGTTGACTACCGACAGCCCATAGGTCAATATTTTTTGTGACCAGCAGTTACCGGACATTTCTTCGGCCCTGAGAAGTATTTCATTTACTTATAATTATTTGTCTCTGCTGATATGCGCCTTAAAAAGCTGCTTGTTTACACTTCTAAGTCTCTGAAAGGCTTGCATTTATATATGATATTTGTTCACAAACTCAACAGCCCTACTTCTATGGTGTATATCATTCTATACTTAAACTATTGCCACAAGTCAAAAATAAGACTAATTTTATAAAGCCCTACTTCCATGGTGTATATCATTCTATACTCAAAGTACTGCCACACGTCAAAAATAAGACTGATTTTATAAAACCCTACTTCCATGTTGTATATCATTCTATACTTAAACTATTGCCACACGTAAAAATAAGACTAATTTCATAAAGCCCTACTTCCATGGCGTATATCATTCTATACTCAAACTATTGCCACACGTCAAAAATAAGACTAATTCTATAAAGTCCGCCTTCCTTTTATTGACAATTGCCTACTCATCTTGAGAAACACTTCCATATTAAATAAATGATCGGATATGTTCACACTTAGAAAAAATATCGAAATACTACGATTTTTTTGTACATTAATTTTGCTCTATTCCTTCTCAAGTTTGACCATTTTCATGTTATTTTTCATCAAATGGAGTGAAACAATGATAAGCGTGCCGAACTGTGGACCTGGGTTCGCGTCCAATTATCGTAAATAAATAAATAAATCGCGCTACACACCCTGAGGCCGTGGCTGCGTTATAAGAGCGACAGTCATACAAGCGTAATATAAGAGACAACGATGGGTGTTTTTGACAAGTTGCTTACTTTTTAGTCTAAAAGTTTCAAATTAGGGATGGCTAACGCAGATAGCCCTTAAAGTAACTTTGCGTGAATATCTAAAAGGAAACAAACAAATGTGTCATGGTTTAACTTCCGAATGAAACAACGAAATTAGATAATACTTTTTATTTCAAGACTAAAAATTTTCTTAAGGAAATTATTAACTCACGCGCATATGGATCGGTTATTTGCTGTTGATGTTGTTTTTTTCAAAGTTTGAGCAAAAAGCTACACAAGGGATATTTGAGCATAACCGTCCCTAATCTCGAACTGATAGATTAAAGAGGAAAGAAAGCTAGTCATTAGCGTTCACCGCCAACTCTTGGACTACCTTTACTAACCGAAGAGTGGGATTGGACCGTCACTTTTTTAACGCATTCACGTCTCCAGAGTGCGGAGCGTGTTTTGTGCTGCGACGAGGCGCGAACCATGAACCTTTGAATCCATAATCAGAGGGGGACTAATCTTTAAACTACATTCGGCTTACATGAATAAAAAACGTTACGTTACATATAGTAATCCTTTCCACTGAGATGTATTAGTCCATTTTAACAGTAGCATTATTCTATTTTAATTTTTTAGTAAACGAAGGCATAACAATGCATAATTTTACAATTCCATGCAGTGATGAATATTTAATACATTTTTGTAACTAAAAAACAACTGATGGGCCTTGAGAGGCAAAGGGTAAGGTTCAAGGTTCGAGCTTCGATATACCGCTGAAATTATTTCGCACTCTCAGCTATGAAACATTGTAATTGTGACAGCCAACCATGTTATTTGGTTGAAGTTAACCGAGTATGTGGTGGGTGTTACTGACTGGTTCCTATCTCCCTCTCTAGTCAATAGTTCTAATTTAAAGACGGCAATTCTGAGCCATGCGGTCTTTGAACTAACCGCTTAGTCCATGTGTTGTGAAAATGTTATTCTGGTTGAAAAATACCAAACATCAAAATAAGCAATAGACATTTGAATTATTCTTAGAAGTTACATGCTTTTTTTACAGTGTTAGAATTCTGTTTTTCTATTAAACATTAATCTTCGTTGTTTACTTGTCTTTTGTGAGTTTTGTCGCTTTTTTTGTTTTCAATACTATTTTTTGTCATAGAGAATTATATTGTTAGATTTAATGTATTTTTGAGTTTTTCCATCAGAAAGAGTTTTATGAAATAGTAAATCAGAAAGTAATTTTTTTTTTGTAATCCCCTTGTTTGAACTCAATTTATAAATGTAAATACTTTCTCTACTAGTGATCCCCATTTGGCAAATAAAATCCTTTTATAACAACAAAATATAGTACTTTACTGACCACAATAACTACACGTAAAATAACAATAAAGTATAGTCCTTTACTGACCACAATAACTACACGTAAAACATACAGACACTGGTAATTACTGAGGAGAATTTTATAAAGATTTCAGTAAATATTATGTAAAGTCTGTTGAGAAGTTGGAACTACAAGTAGAACCTTCTAGATATCTTAGAAACTACTAAGTAGAACCTTCTAGATATCTTAGTAACTATCAAGTAGAACCTTCTCATGATCTAAGAAATTATCAAGTAGAACCTTCTCATGATCTAAGAAACTATCAAGTAGAACCTTCTTCTGATCTAAGAAACTATCACTTAGAACCTCCAGCCAAGAGCTCAGCATTTTGGGAAGAGTAGTAAAGGAAGAAAATACTCAGAACTAAAGAAAGTTTATACGAACTAGCAAGTAGAACGTTCTAATTATCTTAGAACTTACCAAGTAGAATTTTCTATAGATCTTAGAAACTACCAAGTAAAACCCTCTACATATCTTAAAAACTACAAAATAGAACCTTTTAATGACCTTAGGAACTATCAAGTAAAACCTTCTACAAATCTTAAAAACTATAAAGTAGAACCTCCTAGTGATCTTAGAAACTACCAAGTAAAATCTTTTGTTTGTTTGTTTGTTTTTGAATTTCGCGCAAAGCTACACGAGGGCTATCTGCGCTAGCCGTCACTAATTTAATAGTGTAAGACTAGAGGGAAGGCAGCTAGTCATCACCACCCACCGCCAACTCTTGGGCTACTCTTTTACCAACGAATAGTGGGATTGACCGTCACATTATACCGCCCCCACAGCTGAAAGGGCGAGCATGTTTGGTGTGACGGGGATTCGAACCCGCGACCCTCAGATTGCGAGTCAAGCACCTTAACCACCTGGCCATGCCGGGCCGAAATCTTTTAAAGAACCTGGTAATAGCAAACTGAGATTATTTAAAAAACATGGTTTCTGCCAAGTGAAATACTATGACATTCCTCTTAAATGTAAAGTAATATATTATAATACCCATTGCAACTGCCACGTAAAATCCTTTAAATACGCGGGTAACTTCCAAATAAAATATCCTACCCTAGTGCTTGTCAAGACAACGTTCTATAAAAACCATGGTAACAAAATCTCTATGTAAAATCTCGTCTTCTAATGAAAGGGTTTAAAAGGAGATGAATTGAGAATTAAGTTTAAATGTCACACCCAGAAGTTTGTCAAACACTTTACACCCTAAGGTGCAGAAACAATGAGAACTATCATTATTTGTATATGGGAGCACATTATGCTAATATAGTATTAAGTTCAGAACAGCTGTTAGAAATTAAAAGTGTGTAATATTTGTTGTATTGAGATGAAAGACAAATAGTGTACATATGTATTCTGATGATATTAATCAAACCTTATATATATTTACTAATCTTGATTCATTCGTATCTACTTTACAGTTCGCTTATCATATAACACGAAATAGTTTTCAAAAGATCACGTGTAGGTTTTGAGCTTAATCAGTTTGAGTTTCTTTATATCTACAGCTTTGAGTTTAAACCATAAATTATTCACTTGAACATAGTCTTTAAGACTTAATATAGCCATACTGAGCTAAATCAAATATTATTCGCTCAAACATAGTTCATGATGTGTGTCCTTTAATAGCCAAATTGAGTTCGGTTTGTTTTGAATTTCACGCAAAGCTACACGAGTGCTATCTGCGCTAGCAGTCCCTAATTTAGCAGTAAATGACTAGAGGAAGGGCGCTAGTCAATCATTACCCACCGCCAACTCCTGGGCTACTTTTTTACCAACGAATAGTGGGATTGCCGTCACATTATAACGCCCCCACGGCTGAAAGGGCGAACATATTTGGTGGGATGGGGATTCGAACACGCGACCCGCAGATTGCGAGTCAAGCGCCCTAGCCACCTGGCTATGCCGGGCCCAAAATTGAGTTCAATCATTATTCGCTCGAATGTAGTCCATATGCGTTCTTTAATATCCAAACTGAGTTAAATAAAGTGATGTTTTTGAAGGTTGTTTGTGTGAATATCTTAATAGTCACAGTGAATTAAATAGTGTTAACTGTGAATCCGAAGGTTCGGGGTTTGCGCCCCGCTGCTGTGAAAACGCTCATCCTCCTTTTCATGGGTACACTATAAGAGTTACAGTAAAATTCTAATAATCGGCCAGACAAGAGAGTGTTGACGCTGGGTGTTGTTGACTAGCTGCCTTCCCTCTTGTCTATCAATTCAAAACTAGGGTCAGCTGTGCAATAACATCCTCGATGCATCTTTTTTAATTTTTTAAAATGATAAGATACCATTCCCAAGTGTGTTATTAGACTCGAAGGATTTTCGATGTGCGTTAAGTTTAGTTCAATATTTGAACCTTCTTTCTCTTTCTGGTTGATAGTTGTTGTTTGTCTCATATTAGATATAGGTAACAATGCTATTAATACGATCACATCTGATTTCCTGTTTCAAAACCATCTCCTCCTTTTGCTGAAACTGGCAAATACTCCACTTCACAAATACACCTAGTTTATCGAACATAGCCAGTTTTTTTATAGCCACATTGAGTGGAACTATTACACACTTCAAAACAACTTTCTTAGTCTGATAAGATATTTAAACATTATTAAAAATATGATGATTTTTTATTTAGATGATCAATTGTAAATGTATGAAATTGTTTTGTTTGTTTGAAGTTAAGCACAAAGCTACACAATGGGCTATCTGTGCTTTGCCCACCACCGGTATCGAAACCTGGTTTATAGCGCTTTTAGTCCGCAGACATATCTCTGTGTCACCGGGTGGCTTGTATAAAATTACTGTAAGTACTTATGCATCAATAGTGTTTTCGCTTTAAATAGGAAAGAGGGTTTTTAATACGAAAAAAGAAAAAAGAAAGATTACAATATTTTTGGTAAAATTCTTTAAAAATCTTTAATGAAATAGCCAATGATTTGTTTTATTTTACAGTTTATTGGATGCCAGATTACAATCTCACCTTCCATATTTATAGAAAATGACTCGAGTCCCTTAAAGTTTATATAAAACTAGAGCCCCTCTTCGACAGTTTTATCAATCTTTATCAATATGGTTCAAGATTGGACTTCTGATTACATAACAAAACTTCAACTTAAACGCAAACTTATGTTCCAATTAAACACCGCTTTAATACTTTCGTTTCCTCAGAGAATATAATTGGCCCACACAGGCTGACTAGTGCCTCCAGAATTAAAAGTGTGCAACATTCTTAACCTACGAACGAAACTTTACAAAATCGTGGAAAAACCTTTTTGTACACATGCGATCAGATTCTGCTTCGGGCAGTACTGGTCACGTAGTTTCTGGCCTCCTACCGACAAAGACAACTAGTTTTGCAGAGCCATCACTGTCGGAGGACAAACAGAGTAATATTTTTTTAAATTCTCGTTATCAAGTCCATCAATCTCGGATGACCTGACTTCTTCCAGGACCACAAATTAACTTTCATTACGTTTTCTTTAATTCAGTTTTTTTTTTTAATTTGAAAGGTGTTTAACACAGCCTTGCAAAATTTGCAATGCATGAACAGTTGCTAAAACAATACTGTGGTCTTATCTACATCATTTTATGAAACATATGAGTCGTTTCTGAAGTACCTTAATGAATAGGTTACCGGATAGCTTAACGGACATACAGATGTAAGAAGGACTCGGAGAAAATGTGAGACAGAGAGAGTGAAACAGAACAGATAGATGAACCGAAGAAAGGGTCAAGTGAGAAGCTGATTAAATGAAGAGATATTACAAGTAGGTTAGGGTAGGTTGGTTTTGAAATAGGTGAACTAATTGTTTAATGTTAAGCGCCTAGCTACGAAATGGGTTAGCTGTGCTCTTCGCGGATATCGAAACCCGAATTTTAGCGATATAAGTCCTCAGACTTAACGCTGACCCACCGGGAGCACAAAAGAAATATATATATAAATAACCATTCGTATATATATATATATTCTATAGAGAGACAGAATGAGCATTGGATTTATACATGTGAAAAAATATAGAGGGTTTAGTCCGAATTATTTAAAAACGTACCACCAGGTGGCTCGATGGTATGAACAACTCTCTGATGGTCATAAGTCTAAAGATAAGAATGATATCTGTGAGAAGAAATTTGCATATTTACGCATATTTCTTAATGATGCATGTCAACAAAGAACTTGGATATGAAAATTATGTCGAGCCAATATACAAAACCAATTCATAACACAGGCCTGTGAATTTAAAATTCATAAAAGTTGTTTTGGTTTTAATAACGGATTTTCCATAATTCAACTACGAAGATTTCGAAAATGTTATTCTTTTTTTCTATCATGTAAGTAATTTTTACAAATCGGGAAGAAAAAATTCTTACTTATTATTATTTCGTGAATTTTTTTATTATTATGTGTGTTTCTCATGGGTCCTAGAATGATCGATAGGAATCTCACGTCGCGATTGGTCTAAAGAAATCTATAGCCAGTGGTTGTCAACATTTTATGCATAAGAAAATGTGACTCGATTCTAATGACAATGACTCACTTATGCAAAAGAACATATGACGTTTTTGTGAACAAATCTGTAAGTGATCGAGAAAAATGGATATCATTTTCAGATTCAGCGTACAGGAATTACTATAGAACATATAAAAAATGTCAAGGCAATAAAACCATGTCAGGCCTCTGTAATTCTCAATAGATGTAGATAATATAAATCGTCAAGTAAATTGTATTGTGTCGATTTTGTTTTTTCAGTCTGAATTATATTAACCAGAACTGGCGGTTTAATAAGAGTAATCAAGGATTCATTAAGATTCGTATCTGCACAAAAGAGTTTCGTAAAATTAATTATGAAGACTTGAATAGAAATACTTTATCTCTTTTCGAATCTTAAGAAAACTTGAGATGTTATGTGTAACTTCAGTGATCTTTAATGTACTACTAATAATACGAAACGAGATTGGAGGTACTTAAACGTTTCAACACACTGGATATCACACTGTAATATTCGTAATATGTATAAAACCTATCGGTCTATAATTTTATTTCTAAAGGATCAAAATTATTTTATACTTCTAGACTTCCCTTCTTTGTAAGTATCCACAATAGATCACTTCAAACTAGCGTTTTAAGAATGCGACTATTTCCTAGTTGCCGCTAAATTGATCTTGTCTCTGTGACTCATTTGTCTGTTGGGCCAAAGCAACCCATAAGTTGACCTTCTTGGGCTATTGACCAGTCCTTCTAATGAAAACATAGAGTGGTCATTTCGTAATATCTTTTATCTGATTGGCGTATCTAAGAAAAACGTCTCTTCTTTTATGTCTCTGATGTGTAAGACTTTGGTTTAGTTGAATCTCGCTCATTTCTCTCGCTTTTACACAATTCTCCTTAATTCAACTTTATCCAATCACAGTGACGATCTTCGCCTCTATTTTATACAGTTTTCTTCACTTCAACTTTGTGCAATCACAGTGACGATCTTCGCCTCGATTGTACATAGTTTTTTCACTTCAACTTAGTCCAGTCACAGTGACGATCTTCGCCTCTATTTTACATAGTTTTTTCACTTCAACTTTGTCCAGTCACAGTGACGATCTTCGCCTGTTTTTTAATCACTACACTTGTTTCACAATTAAATTGTCGATCCTATTATTAGCTCTGAAGCTGACTTACCTGTTGAACGTCCCTAAACGAAAATACTACACATACACTAACTTACAAAACCAAATCGTCTTTTTGTTCATTGAGGTTTCTCAAAATCGTTTCTAAGCGTTAGAGTTTGTGTCTCAAGAAATAATTTTACGAAAGATAAACTACACTTAAAAAGTTTTTCATTTAACGTTATGGGAAACAAATCTAGGATTAATAATATATCAGTCACTGTTTGAATCTTGCGCAAATTGTGGAAGTAAGCTAGTTTTAAAGAATAGAAACAACTTACAAGGTTCTTACGAGTTCTGGAAACTATGTACAGAAAGTAAGGTAATACTGCAGAGTTATGTTAAATTAAGGAAATTAAGCATAATGAGTAAAATAATATTGTAAGGTTCTTTGCTATTAAGCACAAAGCTATACAAAGGGCTACCTACTACGGGTATCGAAACCGATTTCGAGCATTATAAGCCCACCGCTGACCCACCGGGGTCTTGTATGGTTCTTGTAAGTTACGACTTGAACAGTTAAGTATAGGAAGTAAAGTTTGTTTGTTTGTTTTGGAATTTCGAGCAAAGCTACACGAGGGCTATCTGCGCTAGCCGTCCCTAATTTAGCAGTGTAAGACTAGAGGGAAGGCAGCTAGTCATCACCACCCACCGCCAACTCTTGGGCTACTCTTTTACCAACGAAGGGAAGTAAAGTAATATTGTAGGGCTCATAAAAGGTAAGATAAACTAAGTATATAATACTGTGGGAATTCTTACAAGAATGAAGATGAAGAACAGAAAGTAGGATAAAATAACACTATAAGGTTTATTTAGAATGCATGAAAATATACAGCCGAGACACTGTCATGTAGATTGTTCGGTTTAAAAACGGCAATTTTGCATAGAAAACTCTTTCGAATGGTGTTTTGATAATACCAAAATTAAAAACACTAAAATATTTTTGTGTATAAATTACGAGAAACATAAAATCGTTAGCTAAAAAAATATTTTTTGAGTAGAGTGAGCTTAATAACGACAATAGAAAAATTATCATTTCAACGAACAAAAATGACAAAGATTACATCACCAACAACGAGAACCATTATCTAAGTACAACCTCGTCAGAATTTAGAGAACAGATTATGAATTTTGACCATCCTTTCAAGCCTTGTCTTCGTTAAAACAGTCATTATTTCTACAAAAGTAATTCGATATTGGTCACCCGCAGATTTGATGGATCATCTGACCACTATGCGAGGTGTTTGAAGTCCAAAAAGAAGTCGACACAATAATGTGAAGAAAAATAGTAAACTAAAAGCAGTGGGTTAGGAGTAAGATCTCTGCGGGGAGCTATTGTGTGAAGAATCAGGCGGGAGCGGTCGAGGCACAATACCGTAGCCCTGGCGACAGCAAGGCTTCTGCTTATTGTTCAAGTTTTCTCAAACGCTTGTTAGTGCTGTCAGCGCTGTGGATGTTGCCTGGTCGACAGTTGAACCAACCTTATCGCACCAATCTTTCTCTGCTTAGGGTTGTTCCTATCTACAATCCATCTCCCCAGTCCCAAAACTTAGGTCCAACTATAGGCCGAGCGAGACCAAACTTCAGCTCCGTAAACTGACACGATGTATATAATTCTGAACTGAGATGACGGCCTTTTCTTCGTAGCCAGCCAAGTGGTGAGGCTCATCCGTAGACCGTCGCCGTGGCTGTCGTCCGAACAACAGAGGTTCTGTCGCCGCCAGGAGATTGCACTGTTTGGGTGTCTACAGCAGTGTCTGCTTTGGAAGTCAGAAAAAGGATGATAGGATAGTAGAATTATAGGCTTAGAATTCATTCTTTATAAAAAAAACCCTTAAGCCAACCTTATAGAGTTATTAAAAATCTAGAAATGGTGATAGAGGGAGCCACAGTTTGAATTTTCGCACGCATCAGTATCTTACGGTTGCTGCATTTTGGGGTTAATTAACAATAATTCCTGTCACCGAAATATAAAATACTATTTACTTGCATTTCAGTTTCTACATCATATTGCTCTACCATAGAATAATTCGAAGGTCTCAAAATACTGCAATTTTTTTCACACAAGCTCTAAAACGTACATAAATTGTCCGGTTTTTTCCACGTGGGTCCTCAATGCTAAATAAAGTTACTGGAAGTATAATCTGTTCTGGACAGTATTTCTTGATCCTCGCAATATCAAGCACATTTACACGCATTTAACTCAAATCTCGCATTTTTGAAAGAAGACGAAAGAAAAGTATGCTAGTACACAGTAGAATATCGTTTAAACACTTCAGATAAAATTTATGATGTTTAATAAGCCTCTGGTGACATTTTATTTTTATATATATAACAAGTCGTTTTTATGATATAACCCTTCTAGATATAGGGTTTTTCATAGATCACCCTGTTTATGGTTAATGTTTGGTCAAATGACTTTTATCATTTGGATGAAGGTTACATATTTCTTTTCAATTAGAGCGAATTCAAATATTTCCTGATATTTTCACTTCAAATACTTCCTGATATTTTCACGTTTTTTTTTTAAGCTACAGCTCCTTTTATTTGTTATTAAGTCGATCTGCTTACCATAAATATTTTTTCCCATCCCGACGTTTCTGCATACATTTGTTTGTTATTTGTGTTACTTTCCAGAAAATAAAAACATTATATAATTCCGATGTTTCGCAGTTGTGTCACTGTTACTTAAGGTTTTAGCAACCAGCCGGTCCTGCAAAGATGACACCATTTGTAAACCCAAATATATGTTAATAACAATACTTAAACCTAAATTCGCGATTTAACCAGAACCTTGTAAGTCTGGAATACTTAATACCCGGAGAATTTTCGAATTTACTAAAAATCATGTCAGGACAAAAAGTGTTGATTAGGGCTGTAATTCCGTGAAAAAGAAATGTGAATTATTCAATAAGTTTTATCATTCTTAGGACGAATCTTTTCCTATGCTATTTCCAGTTTCAAAGCATATACACCTAATGTAGAACACAGGGAGGATATCAAAAAACGAGCTTTGCATTCTGTTTCTTGCAACTGTAAAGTGAAAAGGTGTTTGAATACAGTCGATATGGATGTGACCATGATGGGATGTCTATTGAAAGAAAGTTATGAATGAAAAGAGGGCAAAGAGAGAAGGTAAAAGAAAAGAAAACTAGAAGTGATAATAATAATAACGCTTCTTCTTCTTCAAAAGTGAAAGTTCATGTTGTCACATTCGTCTTGTATCTCGTCTATTGTTCCCTAAAGCATTCTGTGAAGATAAGCTTGTGCGCTTTGTCAGTTACTGCTTTGATTCAAATACTCCTAATTATTGTTTACACTGAAACATATATGTTTCTGACCGATTTTACACCGCAAATACCAATCGACCCTCGTCAAAACAGGTCAGCTTTCACAAACAGTTTGGAAGTTGTATAAAAATAAGTTGCAGTCTTCTGGTGGTTTTCGACTCTGTAGACTCAGTTGTAAACGAACAACCAAAATTGAAAAATTAGTTCAACCAAATCTGGTTATGAGAAAATGTATTACTACATTGTAGAGATTTTGACCTGTTTAAGTCGCGAATTCAGGGTTAGCACACACACAACACACACACACATATATATATATACATACAATCATTTTGAGTAAGGAGAAATAGAACTTGTAGTTAGATAATACCTAAATATTAACCTTTCTCATGCCACATTATGAGTAATATAAAAATCTGACGAATGGAAAAAAAAATGCAACAGACATTTTAAACCACATCTAACCTCCAAATTATGACTTGTTTATATACGGTTCGTTACAAGTGAGGTCCACATATTGCATTATATATTTTTATTTGTCACAACTTTAAGTGTAAAGTACTTCCAAAAAACAAACTGAGTGAAATTATTTTTCCTTTTTTATGTCAGAAACGGCCTGGCAAAGCCAGGTGGTTAGTGCGCTTGACTCGC